>NW_010305739.1:14265-17160 GCF_000700745.2 Antrostomus carolinensis
TACCACACGTTAAGTGGTAATTTTCATTTTCCTGTATCCAAGGATCCCTCGAGCAGTGATTCGTAGCCAAATGGGGCATTTGAGAGTCATGCTGTGAATGTGGGATTGTATAGCTCCAACATTCTGGAAAACAAGCTTAAGGTGCTGTATAGAAGCACCATATTTATCCTTTCCTTGTAGTCACACCGCCGACACGATCCCAGCCCGTTCTCCTGCTGTTACAGAGCAGCAGGTCATAGTTGCTTCCTCTGCTGGGAGTCCTGTTCCGCTGGCTCTTCTGAGAGAGCAGCTGCTGCTCCAGAATTCAGTGTATTCCCAAAGTCAGCAAGAACCCAACAGGGATCCACAGAGAATATCTAACTGTGTGTCCTGGGGTGTCTCATAAGAAAATTTGTGCACTAGGTAAGGTGGACTTTCATGTAATTTAGTCCAGAAAGTGGAAACGTACTTTAATCTTGTTTTTAACCATGCAAAGCCAGTCATCAGGAAGAAGGTAGAGGAAAGCACGAGATTTCAAAGGTAGAGGGCACAACATTGATGAAGGGTTTAGAGGGGAAGGGTGTGAGGAGAGGCTGAAGGCACTTGGTGTGTTCAGCCTGGAGAAGAGGAGACTGAGAGGAGATCTCATGGGGGTCTAGAACTTCCTCCCAAGGGGCAGAGGAGGGGCAGGCGCTGATCTCTTCTCTCTGGCCACCAACGAATGCCAGGAGCAGAGGGAATGGCAGGAAGATGTGGCAGGGGAGGGTGAGGTTGGCCATGAGGAAAAGGTTCTTGAGGCAGCCAGAGGGTGGTGGAGCACTGGCACAGGCTCCCCAGGGAGGTGCTGATGGCACCAAGCCTGACAAGATTCCAGCAGCATTTGGCCAACATGTGCCCTCAGGGACATGGTGTGAATGTTGGGATTGTCCTGTGCAGGGACAGGAGTTGGACTGGGTGACCCTTGTGGGTCCCTCCCAGCTCACAACACTCTGTGATTTGATTATTCTGTGGTTCTATGAAACCAGAAAGTGAATGCAAAATAATAAGATAAGAAAAAAAGGAGTTAAAAAGAAAAATTATAAGAAATTTATTCATTAAGCCTTGATTCTGCCAGGAGCGTTGCGCTGGCTAATGAGACTTTCTCTGCATTTTGTTTATTTATGTATCCAGTTGAGCAGACGTGGATCTGAGCTGAAATTTAGAATGCCCTTCCTCAACCACTTGAAAGCTGTGTTGGGAAAGAAACTTGTGTGTGAACCAAGTTCAGAACTGTGAAGATTTCCCCTTTCTCTACGGTCGGTCGAGCAAACCTTTCCAGGTGTAGAGTGATTTACAACTGGGTCCCGAGCTAAGGGGTTCACTTTAGAGATCTGATCCATTTCCACCATAAATAAAGCTGGTGGGAATTTGGGATCCTGTGTGGAAGGCAATATTTTAAGTCAGCAGTGTGTTTTTAAAATCCTTACATTTTGCACGCAGACGGTTTTTGCTGAAATCAGGTGTCCACGTGTTTTTGTTACGACTGACCCATGGAAGAGCTTGATTTTCCATTTCTGTAGATGGGACTCTTGTCTTTGCCTTGTGCTTTTTACTCCAGGCCCTTGATACAGAGTGAGGTAAAGTCTGACAAGTCTTCAGTGCCGTAGATGCGTTGGTTGTGTTTGGACACCTTCTGCACCAACAGTTCCATCTTTTTTGGGGCATTGAAATTGATTTTTCTCATCTTAGCGTTTGAAGATGGAGAGTGGTGCCCTTGCCCATCGCCTGAGAGTCCAGGGGCTCGAACAGCAGAGGAGGTGGAGTCAGCAGATTTTCAGGCACCAGAAATGGAGCATCAGCACAAGTAGACTTTGTTGAGGTAGTTCTCCCAAACCATATCATGAAACCAAACAATTCCAGTAGATGAAGGCTGATGGAGGCTGCCTCTTGGTCCAGAAGTATATGTTGGCTGCTCTTCCTTTTTTAATTTTTTAATTATTATTATTTTTTAATTTTTTTTAACCCAAGGCAAGCATATGCCTTGTGGATTGTCTGCTCCCAACTTCTCTTTGTGTCGCTAACGAGACCATGGAAAAGTGACAAAGCAGCACAGTTCCGTGTCTGACTGAGAGCTCTGGAGTTATTAAGCCTTCAGAGACTTAATTGCTTTAGGCATCTTCCCAAGGTCTCTGCTATATTCTCTGTTTTATGGATTAATACTGCAGACTGTAAAATCCTTAAGTTCTTCAAGATAATTAAAAATTGAAATGGATATTCTTTCTTATAGTTAAAATGTGGAAGGTGTCCCTGCTGATGGCAGGGGGGTTGGAACTGGATGAGCTTCGAGGTCCCTCCCAACCCAAACCAGTCCATGATTCAATAATAGATGTTATTGTAGAGACTATATACATTATTTTAGATATTTTCTCTGTTATATATTTCAGTCCATGTGTAACAATATTGTGTATCCTCAAAATCAATTTTTAAACATACTCATTTTGAAGCTTGGATAATATATAGATTCAATACTTTATGGCAGATGAATTTATACCTGTAATCTTTGCTTTACCATACATGTTTTATATTATAGAAGTGGTATAAATTATCTTGAGATTCACTGAAAACTAAGACTGAGTTTTCTTTGTAATCCACTAAATGATGTATAAGTAAATAGCTCTTTGTGACTGTATCTTGTAATGCTTTAGCTCTGGTTAAGATTTAACTACCCTGCAACAGGCAAACTCTTAACATCAAGTATTAATTTTACAGTGTAACTTCCAAACTGATTCACTGATGAATTTAAAGTTACGTTGCAAGGTTTAAAATACTGAAACTGGAAGAGACCCTTGAATGTGAGATGTTCACGACTTCGAAATAAAGGTTGTTGTGTACAACGAAAGTGTAAGGAAATATTATTTGAATATTATATTTATATAT
>NW_010305740.1:0-18710 GCF_000700745.2 Antrostomus carolinensis
TGGACCTTGTTCTCACCAACAAGAAGGGGCTAGTGGGGAATGTGAAGTTCTTGGGCAGGCTTGACTGAAACAACCATGAAATGGTGGAATTCAAGATCCTTAGGGCAGTGAGGAAGGCACACAGCAAGCTCACCACCCTGGATTTCAGGAAAGCAGACTTTGACCTCTTGAGGGATCTGCTTGGTCAGGTACAGTGGAATAAATTCCTGAATGGAAGAGGGGCACAGGACAGCTGGCTTATACTCAAGGATCTCCTCCGCTCAGGAGTGGTGCATCCCAACAAAGAGGAAGGCAGGCAAAAACAGCAGGAGGCCTGCATGGATGGACAGGAAGATCCTGAACAAACTTAAGATCACAAATTTAGGATCAAGAAAGAAGCCTATAGAGGGTGGAAGGAAGGACAGGTAACCTGGGATGAATACAGAGAAATTGTCTGAGTGACCAGGGATCAGGTTAGGAAAGCCAAGGCCCTGACAGAATTAAATTTGGCCAGAGATGTCAAGTGCAACAAAAAAAGCTTTTATAGGTACGTTGGGGAAAAAAGGAAAACTAGGGAAAATGTGGGCCCTCTCCAGAAGGCAACGGGAGATCTGGTCACTTGGGACACTGAGAAGGCTGAGGTGCTCAGTGATGTTTTTCTGTCTTCAGTCTTCACCAGCAAGGGGTCGTGCCACACTGCCCAAGTCCTAGAAAGCAAAGGAAGAGTCTTGGAGAATGAAAAACCACCCACTGTAGGAGAAGATCAGTTTCAGGATCATCTAAGGAACCTGAAGGTGCACAAGTCCATGGGAACTGATGAGATGTATTCATGGGTCCTGGCGGAACTGGCAGACGAAGTTGCAAAGCCATTATCAACCATATTTGAGAAGTCCTGACAGTCTGGTGAAGTTCCTGCAGACTGGAAAAAGTGGAACGTAACCCCTATTTTTAAAAAGCGTAACAAGGAAGACCCAGAGAACTACAGGCTGGTCAGTCTCACCTCAGTGCCAGACAAGATCATGGAGCAGACACTCCTAGAAACTATACTAAGTCACATGGGGAATGAGAAGATGATTGGTGACAACCAACATGGCTTCACCAAGGGCAAGTCATGCCTGGCCAATCTGGTGGCCTTTTATGATGGGGTTACAACATTGGTGGGTAAGGCTAAAGCAACTGATGTCATCTACCTGGACTTGTACAAGGCATTTGACACTGTCCCGCATGACATCTTTGTCTCTAAATTGGAAACATGTGGGTTTGATGGATGGACCACTTGGTGGATGAGGAACTGGCTGGATGGGGTCACTCAAAAAGTTGTGGCCAACAGCCCAATGTCTGAGTGGACACCAGTGACAAGTGGAGTCCCTCAGGGGTCAGTACTGGACTATTCCAAATAGGAGCTCAATGGAAATTTAAAAGCTATTTCTCTTTGTTTAAAATTGTTTATTTTTGAAAGTGGAGAAATTTATAACAACAGGTCTTGATTTCAGGAATACATCCTTCTTCTTAACTTCTTTGTGTTCAAAGGAAATTCTGCAAAGCTGTCTCAACCTGAAAAGGCAGCTGAAGTGCTGGGAACAAGAAATCATAACATTCTAGATGTCACAGGCACCTCACCACCTGCTTAACCTTAAAAAGATAAGGAATCTCTTTGGCTTTAAAGTGGCAGCTTATTACTTCATGGGTAAGCACTTTAGTCTAGACAGAGTCGTAATAACTTTAAAGAAGTACCTAATATCCCTGTTATTTGTCTGGAGAAATCACAGTCAGGTTCGAGCATTCCTGGCACCAGGAACAGGTGTGAGCTATGAGCACAGTAGTTTCTGAATAAGTATGTGTAAACTGATTCACTAGGAGAAAAGAGAGTTGGTCACAGGTAGTTTCATGTAACTGCTTCTTCTTTCATTTCCTTTCATTTCCTACAGACAGTTCTGCTAACTGTACTACTCACTGTTAAAAACCATTTCAGTCCTGCAAGTAGTATCTCACATGACTTTCCATTCAGAGACACAGTCTAACCCATAACTCTAACCAGGTAAAAGGAAAACTTCAAAGGCACTCGAGCCGTGCTATTCACTTCAGTGAAATGTGCTGATTTATACCAACTGAGTGCTTGAATCAAAACCTAGTTTTGTGGAAAGTGCTCCATAGAGTAATACCATTAAAATTTTCAAATGTCTCAGTGATGCATCTGTGGAAGAATATTTTTCTAAAATTCCACCACTGCTTTCATTGTTAAGAATGATAATGGAGTTAACAGCTAGTGCTTAAGTCCCTTCACTTAAAATGCAGTTTATACAATGTTAAAACAAAACAAAACAAAAAAAAAAAAAAACCAAACACCTAAAAAAATCCTTGACTTGAGTCCACTCCTTGCAATCTTATTACTTTCAGACTTGACATGCTATTGTAGCTAAAACACTGAGCTGAGATTTGTATGCACAAACATATTAATGAATTGCTTCCCGTAACAATGAAGTTCTAAATCATAAATTTGTGGTCAATTATACATCACCCAATATTTACACTTGATTATGCATCAGCCTTAAATTACATATATAAAGTTCGGGTTTTCTAGTCACACTGACAGTAAATTACATAATTAATAGCTGATCATGCCCACATTAACCACTTACATAGCTAATTCTGTTTTATATCAGCTTACTGTAAGGAACTCCCAAAACATACTTTATTAGCTGTAGGAAATATAGAACTTTATTAGCTTCTGCAACATTGATTGCCTTATTGTCTCTTGCAGCCCCATGAAACTCTTCAAAAGCCTGTAAAAAGTCTTAGCATTTCTTCATATCAAACAAAATCTGCAAAGCATTAGATGAGTTGAGAAGGTAAAGGTGTCGGACTACAAGTGCTTTCAGGACATATTTTGAGTACCACTGATATAATCTTTTATGTGTATATATATATACATATATATGTGCATATATATATACATATACATATACACACACTTTTGACAGGAAAGAGGAAATGTTCTGGATAAGTTCCTTACTTCCCAGATAGGCAGACGAATAAATTCTTGCAGAAGTTAACATTAATTCTACCACTACTCTGCACTTAAAATTTACCATGTTGGAAGGTAAAATGGACAACGATTTAAGGAAGATGAGCATTACAACTGCAGAGGTACAAGGAAGTATCTTAGACATGAAAGACCAAATCACTATTTTAAAAACTGAATCAAAATAGATAATCAACAGAATGGCAGATCCAATAGAACTACTGTCTAAAAAACTGGAAGAAAACAAATACCAAAGGAAAAAAAAAATTTGACACCTAAAATATACTGAAATAGAGTGACCATAACTTTCAATCTTTAAACAATGGATTCTTGATCTCCTTAAAGCAAGGGGAAGAGGAAGGAAAGAATGGAAGAAAGAGAATTTTTTCACCATCACACGGAATACTCAGGGTATTTGTTATGGCATCAGAGTTAAATTAGAGAACAACAATAAAAAAAAATGAAATAATTAAAAATGAAGGAATTAGAAATATATGTTAATATTTAAACTGGATTATTTAATTTACGTCTAGTCTCTGACATTCAGCAGCTTATCCCCAGCTATAAGAGTAGGCTGCACCATAGAAAAATCCACCAATACAGCTGCATCAAAAAGCAAGGATTTTCTTAATAGTGTCTCTCCAGTGATACACAAACATTGCAACTGATGTAAGTACCAAAGTCATATGTTTCAATATATTTTTCTGTATGCTTTATAGACTTTTGAGAGTAAGCATAGAAACATAGAATCATAGAATGGTTTGGGTTGGAAGGGACCTTAAAGATCACCTAGTTCCAAACCCCCTGCCATGACCAGGGATACCTTCCACTAGACCAGGTTGCTCAAAGCATCATCCAATCTGGCCTTAAACACTTCCAGGGAGGGGGCATCCACAACTTCCTTGGGCAACCTGTTCCAGTGTCTCACCACCCTCACAGTGAATAACTTCTTCCTAATATCTAATCTAAACCTACCCTCTTCCAATTTAAAGCCATTACTGCTTGTTCTATCACTACCTGCTAGTGTTACTATCTTGTTAATGGAGTAGAGAAAAAAAAAATAAAAAGAATCAAATGAAATGAGATATAATAGTAGAGCCCATAGCAGTTTTCTTGGTCTCTATTCCTTTAATTCAGAAAGGTATAAAAGTGTATGAGTGTATGCTTTACTCGGCAAATTGTTCTGATTTGAATTTTTTTTTGTTATGAACATGAGTGTTATATATAACTGTCTAGTTAGCGTGAAGATATAAATACAATTTACAAGGACATTTTTCTCTCTCATTCTAACACAGAGGTCTAAAATCAGGAGATTAACTACAATTTAATAGTACCCTCCTTTCTTCTCCAATAACTGTATAGCAGATATACAAAGTAAACTGAGAGAAAATGCAAACCAAGATGTCAATATTACAGTTTTAGGTCTTAATTTTTTAATACAAAATAGAGTACATAACTTTTTTTTTAATCATAAATATTTAAATGGGTAGTCTTAAAGTTAAATTGACTTCTTCCTAGCATGGTGTAGGCCAGAAAATGGACCACTGATGTGTGCTAATAGGTTCCCTATTATGTTCTTATGGGATTGGTTGCTCTGACATGATACAGTCTTAAATACTTGTATTTGTCTCTCATGCTTCTCCATGAACAAAATATTTAAATAAAGCTTATAAATTTTTTATTGGAACTTTTATAAAATACATCTTGTGTTTTCCTTAGAGATTTTTGATTTAACTATTGGATCAAATTTATCCCTTTGCCAATTAATATATAAATATATAATTATGTATACTTTTTATAGAACAGTAACAGTTCTGCTCCTGTGGCCAGCTAAATGTTTGTTGCATATGTGCTTGGTGTATCAGGAGTTTTGTGATTTACATACATGGTTAAATATTTGCATACATAGTTCTTTATAACAGCCGAACTTGAAGGCTGTTTGGTTTGGTTCAGATGATAAAAATAAATAATATGAAAATTTTTAATTAAAAACCATCTTTTCTGTTGAAGTTATGTGAATTTAAAATTGTACCAAGTAAGATTTATTAAAAAAAAGAAAAAAAAAAAATCATTCACTTTAAAAATAACGGAATATGTCTGTGATTAGGAATAATTCAATCCAAGCATAAATCATATAAACAAATTTGTGGCAATTGTGTCTGAATTAAAAACTTCTGAATCAGCATCTTAATGGAAATTCTATTTGAATCTAAACAGTAGAAAAAAAACGTAAGTTGCTTTTGTAGCTATTTAAATCAAATAACTATTTAAATTAAAGGAATGAAAAACATGCAGCTCTAAAACCTTGTCACAAAGCAAAAGTAAGGGTAGTGACTGAAATGCAATGCTGCAGAAAGTCCCAGTAATGAATGTAAATCTCAGTTTCTCTCTCAGTCACACATACACACATGCTCACATACAGTCCCCAGCATTAGTTACTGAACTTACAGTCTACAGAACTGTAAGCCTCTCTAAAGCTATTGATCTGCAGCCTTTCTGAAATTAAACTGCCAGGTATCACTGTGTTCTTGATATGTTATTGATTTTCTTTGGAATATTTTGGGGAAAAAAAATGTGACAAAGCTGTAGGACAAACGGAAGGTCTCAGTTTTATTTAGTAGACAACTTGATTATACAGCACCTGAACACAAAATTTTTATTTTTTTCTCTAGATTTCCTTTGAGAATTGCTGTTAAAATGGTGTCATTTTAGGGGTTAAAGTGCTCTCCTGAATCATCAAGTCTTTATTGATCTCATTCACAAAGGTTCTGAGCTCCTCAGGTGGCAGAATGATCACCTTCTGCTTTAAGTCTGTGTGTGTGTGTGTGTAAGAATATCCAACATATCACAGACCTGCCTCTTGTTTATAGGCCTTGTTCAATTCACAGTCCTGACACTGAATTAAGCCTCACTCATCTGTAGGTCTCAGGGTCACCTTTATGAAAAAGTTGTTGGTTTTTTGTGTTTTGTTTTTTTTTTTTTTTTCACAACCAGTTTACTGATGCAGTATCACTGATTCAGAATGGATTCCATATTTTTGCTAGTAACAGCAGATTCATTCTTTCAGAAATCTGACCTGTTTCAAACAAGAAACTTGTAGTTTTACAATTTTTACTCCATCAAATCTCTTTTTGAAGTCTTCAATTTCTGGCAATGCTTCATCTTCATTACCGAAGAAATGAAAATAATTTGTGTTCTCTGGTGAAGCATGTTATGTGAGCATGAACACATACATTTTGGTATTCACTAGTGTTTAAAGGCTTCACTTAGCTTGAAGTGTAGGCATCCTGCTATGAACTGCTTACAGAGTAAAGCAAGGTCTATTTTCTACTAATTTTAGATTTATTTTTTTTTTAAATAAATAAATTAATAATAATAATATGGAAGAGGGGGAGATAACATGACATTCTTACAGTTGTGTAGATTAAACTTGTTTTTGCAGTTACTCCAAATAATTTACTTTTTGCCTTCTTATCAATAATTCCTAATCAAATAGCTATTTGCTGCTTTCAATTTTCACGTCATTAGTTTGTGTACAATTGTGTTCACCACCATGGTTGCCATCCATGCTTCTGTGCTTGTTCTGATTGGTTCAGGGTAAATTTTCTTCATTGTAGCTTGTATGGGGCAACCGTCCTACCAGTGAGTAGGCTGGGGGTGCACAAGAGTTTTGGAGAGGACACAGCTGGGACAGCTGATGCCAACTAAGCAAAGGGATATTCCAGACCATATGACATCATGTCCAGTGTTAAAAGCTGTAACGAAGAAGAAGGAAGGAGGGGATGTTTGAAATTGTGATGTCCATCTTCCCAAGTAAAGCAGCTGTTAGGAGTGATGGAGCCCTGCTTTTCTGGAGAAGGCTGAACACCTGCCTGCCCATGGAAAACAGTGTATGCTTCCTTGTTTTGCCTTGCTTGTGCGCACAGCTTTTGCTTTACCTATGAAACTCTCTTTAACTCAACCAACAGATTTTCACACTTTACTAGTTCTCTCCTTATTCCACTGTGGGGGAGTGAGTGAATGGCTCTGTGAGACTGAGCTGCTTGATGGGTTAAACCACCAAAGCTTGTTAAACTATCTATAGATCATCACTTCACCTGTTGATTTTCTTGCTCCTATTAATATAGTTTAAAAATTTACTGCTTTTTGGTTTTTTCCTCAGTTTGTTTATAATTTTTTATCCTTTATTATTTGCTTTGAGAACTTCTTTCTTCCAGGTTAAATATTAGCAACCATAGATATTGTACCTAATGAAATTATGTCTTCTTGACTTATCCTGCTTAGAGTTATCTAAGGTAGCATTCAACCTGCTTACCTTAATCCTTTTAAAACTTTGGTGTCAACAAGGAGCAAAACTCCACCAAGGAGTAATAAGCCTTATGCTGTGGTAGGTTTTATATCACTGGGGTAAATCACCTTGAAATACCTTTCTATCCATCAGTTACCAGGATAGCTCAGAATTACTAACATCTTAACTTTGCAAAGATGAAATATCTAACTTTTTGGTGGCAAGGAAAGACACCTAAGATGGTGGCCACTGACAGTGTCTAAAGGACACTGGTTTTATCTCCTTCTAGACAACCTCTTTTTAGGTTTTTTTTTCAAAGTTCCTCTCTTAAGTTGTCTTTTTGATTTTGTTTGCAATGTTTATACTGAATATAGTTATACTGCAAATGTTGTCTTAATTACTAAGTTCTGTTGAATGTAGTACAATTTACCTCATCTAACTGTTGCCATCTAAAGATTAAGAATCTGGCAGGAAAGCAAGTCTTCTATGCAACTCTCTGTACCATAAATCACTTATGGATCTCACCCTAGAAACTTAAGGGTTGAAATTAGATGGGTAAGGTGACCATTATATATTACATCTGTATTTTAGATATAGTAGAGATAAACATCACCTATTTCTTTCTTTGAAGAGTCATTGGCTGAGTTTGCATCCAGTCTAAGACACAGCATACTATTTAATAGTATCTCCCTCTATTCTTTTCCTTGAGTATAAAGTTGCTTAGCAGCCTCAAAGTCTTTGGATGGTGCTGCAGTACACAGCATACTAAAACACGTATCACTAGGAAAAGACTATTTTAACTCCTTCGTGAATACTATAAAAATCTGTCTCATATGATGTAAACCCAAATGTATCTAGTACTTGCAGACTGAATGAGTTTATAAGAGTTCTCTGTCAACATCACTGTCATTCATTTGTTCTGTGTACACATTTTATTTCAAAATCTTTTTTTATAAAAATTCTGACCCAAAATAATATGATTATTTCTTAGATAAGAAAAATAATTATGATTACATATTGAGTGAGTGTCCGGGAGAACCCTGTCCTATGAAATAAATCATGCTGCCATTGGGATTACGCAGAAAGCCTGCCACCAACTGTAGATATTTGCTGAAAATATAAGAAAAAATACAGTTAATATACTAAAAATTAGTCAAAAGGAAAAGAAAAAAAAAACAAAAAAACAAACCAAATATTTTACCAGAACTTAAAAGTTCTAGTAGAGATATGGCTAGTAATGTCTTTGGAAAGATGATGTAACCTTTTGTTTTGTTTCTGTAAGCATCTATCTTTTACAACACTTCACTGTCATAACTAATAGTACTTCAAAAGTTTTTCCCTGATTTGTCACCATGTAAAAAAAAAAAAAAAGTCATAATTTGGAAGGTACTGTGCATATTCTTTGGTTTAAAAAATTCTGACCTAGTTGTGTATTGGGTTTGAGTGGCAAGGTTTTGGAAGTGGGGAGGGCATAGGGGTGGCTTCTGTGGGAAGCTGCCAGAAGCTTCCCGCATATCTGACAGAGCCAATGCCAGCCGGCTCCAAGACGGACGTGCTGCTGGCCAAGGCCGAACCAAGCAGTGACGCCTCTGTCATAACATAATTAAGAAAAAAAAGGGGAAGAGAAAAAAAAGCTGCACACTTTGCAGCTCGAGAGAGAGGTGTGAGAAGATGTGAGAGAAACAACCCTTGCACACCAAGATCAGTGAAGAAGGAGGGGGAGGAGGTGCTTCAGGTGTCAGAGCAGAGATTTCTCTGCAGCCCATGGTGAAGACTATGGTCAGGCAAGCTGTCCCCCTGCAGTTCATGGAGGTCCATGGTGGAGCAGATGACCACCTGTAGCTCACGGAGGACCCCACGCCAGAGCAGGTAGATGCCTGAAGGAGGCTGTGACCCTGTGGGAAGCCTGCGCTGGAGCAGGTTCCTGTCAGGACCTGTGGCCCCATGGAGAGAGGAGCCCACGCTGGAGCAGGTTTGCTGGCAGATCTTGTGACCCTGTGGGAGACCCACTCTGGAGTAGTCCCTTCCTGAAGGACTACACCCCATGGAAAGGACCCATGCAAAAGCAGTTCAAGAAGAACTGCCATTCATGGGAAGAACTCACATTGAAGAAGTCCGTGGAGGACTGTCTCCTGTGAGAGAAACCCCATGCTGGTGTGAGGGAAGGAATCCTTCCCCTGAGAAGGAAGGAGTGTCAGAAACCGTGTGATAAACTGACCACAACCCCCATTCCCCATCCCCCTGTGCTGCTGTGGGGGGGAAAGTGGAAACTGGGAGAGAAGTTAAGCCTGGGAAGAAGGGAGGGGTGGGGGGAAGGTGCTTTAAGATTTGATTTTACTTCTCATTATCTTCTGATCTGATTGGTAATAAATTAAAATTCGTTTTTTCCCCCAAGTTGAGTCTGTTTTGCCCTTGCCACTAATTGGCGAGTGATCTCTCTCCGTCCTTATCTCCACCCATAAGCCTTTTGTTGTTTTTCTCCCCAGTGTCCAGTTGAGGAGGGGAGTGACAGAGCAGGCTTTGGTGGTCATCTAGCATCCAGCCAGGGTCAACTCACCACAAGTTGAATAAAGTACTGTATTTTGATGGGGAAAAAAAAGAAATCCACATGGATTATACTTAATAAAGGCTGCATTAGTTTGAGAATAACAGCTGTTATCTGTTTTATAATTATTCATTTGGCATCACTGTCCACAGAAGTGGTTTTACTTTCCAGACTAATTTTGAGCTTTGTCAAAACTGTGATTTCTTTTTGGTTTTTAGATAAGCCATTGCCTGTTGATGTAACCATGGAGTACTGTACTTTCAAACAGAAAGATTTTATGCAACAGTGGAATGCAGCAGAATCCTCAGATTCAGGCATCAGAAGTGGTGACAGGTCTACACCTACAGTAAAATCTTGGATATTTTAGTTTCTAGCAGGGGTGAAAATTGTATTGTTTTTAGTATTTGCTGTCTGTCAGCATGTGACAGAGGTTCATACTTTCTGAGTGCTTACAGTGACAGAAATAGCTAATGGAAAGTTTTCTAAATGGGGAGGAATTGCCTTAAGTCTGTCTAAACTGACCTCACATTTTCCTCAGGAACTAAAAAGTATTACATCTTGAACTTCTCCACCCACATATACCCACATAAAGACCTAGGAAATCTTAAAGTGATAGCAGAGTTGTGGTCAAGGAGAGGTTTTAAGCTCCCCGAAGCAAAGCTTAACCTGTGCCTTGGTAACTGTCACAGCACATATCTGAATACATATGAAAATTGTAGTATACAAAAAGCATGGAAAAAAATTTAATAAGCAGAGTATGACTATGGAAAAGAACTTGGAGTAGTATATGTGGTTGTAATATCTTTTTTTTTTTCCTTGCATTCTGAAACTCTTTGTTTTGAATATCTGTCCTTTTGTAGAGAGAGGAAATTTTTTTTTTGCATAGTCTCTTATTATCTTGGTAGGGAGCTAACACACTCTGCTGTCTCCTGGTTCCTTTCTATTTTATTTTTTTCTAATTTTAATTAAAGTGATTGATCAATCTGTCTTACTAGCATAATGTTTTCCTCATTGTAAACAGTAATTTCTGAGGCCAAATTGAGAATACTAAGGAGCTGTCTCTGGACTCTGAGTTAGATTTGTTTGGATTTAAAGAACTACCTGTTCACATATTTCTGTGCTCTATACAAAGGTAACACCTTTCTACTTTCTTACAAACTCAAAATGTAATAGATTGTTTGCCTTGGGCTACTTTCCCTCTTGCTTCCCAGTCTACATAATACAGTTTTATGAACTAATGTCAGACAAACTATTTTCGCACATATATTTAGATGTATCTAAGCACCTTGTAGAACCAGAAGCAGTTTTAGAATTTTAGGGGTCATTAAAATTATTTCATCATATAAATACATTTAAACTAATTAGACTTTGTATATTTTAATTAATTTTTGTGGTGAATGTCATTGATAATATTTTTATAATCAAAATGTGGATCGTTTTAAGAATATTCAATGTCACTTCTGAAGCTATAGCTAATTCTTCAAATAGCTGTCCGACTACAGTTATTTATGTAAAAAAAAGATGTTTCATAATGCAGCTTGAGTTAGTGTTGAAATTCGTTAAGTACAAGTGTTGCTTAACTGCGTTACACTTAGCTTTGGTATGTGCAGTTAATTTGTAACTGCTAAAACACATACTTTTCCAATCCCTTCAATTCCTGGGCATGCTATATAATATATCTCAATATATTCAATATATTGGGAGAGCCATTCAATCTCTCTCCCAAATTCATACTCTCTTGCTACAGTGTAATTAATCCTTATCAAATATTTTTAAAGTGTCAGTGTTAGAAGTTAGGTAAGGAGTAAAAAAAGTCAGTGAAGTGGGTTTTTTTCTTTCTTTTAGCATCAGTAAAAAGAAGATTTACTGTTTTAGAATTTCAGATACACTTTACTAATTTCTACATGATTGTATCAAAGGCATTTCATTCTCTGATTACTCAAGTCTTCAAAGAAAAATGCTACAGAGAAAAAAACCTGTCTTTCAACCATCATTGAGCTACTCCTGCTAGTAGAATTTGGAAGTATAATGTAAGGACAAAACCTACAAGCACAAACATTGAAACACCGAAGTAACATATTATTTTATTTTTATTTGCTTTCTGATGCTTGAACTATTTCTGAAAGAGTAGAATAATTTCTTCTGACATGTGCTGCTTGGTATATGTTACTAATTCAAGAGTTTCAGAAGGACTGAAGTATTGTTTTCAAAAACAATGATACCAAAAAGGTGGATAAGTGCAGCAAAGACTGATGAGCCATGAAAAGAGATTACACCAACATACATTTTAATGGCCAAGCTGTTAATAAAATCAACATTGTGGAGAAGTTAATTTTAAAGTGTATGCAATGAAGGTACATTCTACTTAGAAAAAGGAACATACCTACTGTTTATGACACTTACAAGAGGCTGTATATATATATATATATAAAATTAAATATTTAAACTAAAATCTGAAATTTAAACCAAACTCAAACCAATTTGTATTGTAAATACTCTCCTTCTTCTCTAATAACCAGACTTTACCAGTAAACAAAACAAAACAAAAAACTGTAAGGCATTTTTGCAAGTAAAAAATAACAAAATTTTAGACATCTTTTAATCAGCAGATCTGCATTTTCTGTAGGGGATGAACAACAACATGTCAAATAAAAAATGGAAGACTTTAGTGTTTCTGATATAAAAGAGAGGATGATGTCAAGGTTGCTATGATTATAAGACAAAACAATTTATAAAACAAGCTTATTTACATTAAAGATATATTCAGAGAGATATTTATCCAGTGACAGGAAAGCTTAGATAGAAAGCATGCTATCATATATAAAAGTGCTCAAGATTTTATGTAATTACACTGTTTCTAAAATAGTGTAAATTTAGTCAATTTAGCTCAATACTCAGATTTACTGACTTGATATAACAGGTTAACAGTGACCACAGATAGGGTGAATCGAATAATACAGTGATTCTGTTGTTTTATAAATGTGTAATTGCAATATTTTTGCTTTTGTAAGTATTTGGTAGGAATTTCAGGACAATTTATTGATATACAATTCAAAATATAATCTTTCCCATTGCTGTAGTGGGGAAAAACCCAACTCATGCCTCCCCCAAAAAAAACCCAACTCCCCCCTCCAATAATTTCCTTCTTCGATATATAAGTGATCAAATTCTCCTTAATTACAACACTTCAAACTGCCTTTACCTATATTTACTCTCAATGGACCCTCCCATGTATAATGTAGTTGGAAAAAATAGTGTTATAGAAAGGTATAATCTTTAGAAACAGTAGTCAAAATTTTGCTTTAGTTGCAGATCTATTCCTTTCCCTATCCATTTGAAGCAGAAAAAAATAGTTTCTGTTGTGGAAGGCTAGTGCAAATGTAGCTGACCCACATATAATTAATGAACACCAAAGTGAAGAAGGCATTAAAGATGAAGCTTGTTGATGACAGAAAACATTTGTTGCAGGTTAATAATCTCCCATTGATTAGGTTATTGGTGCTATTCCCAAGATGTGAACATGGCAATTTACAGGAAAATTAATACTTCTTTGTTTCCACTCTTAAATAGTAGTACATGTCATGACATAACAAGAGGTTGATATGCCACCTAGGTAATTTAGTTGCAGCTCCATTCTTATGAATCATAGCCAAGTAATTAATCTTTTACCTAGGAGACAGTACTAGTGATATTAATAAAACATGGGAACAATAATAGCTTTTATATAAGGAAAATGAAGTACCTGTTTTAAGGGGGATTAATACTTTGTCAGAAATATGGAGAAATAAAATCTTGCTATCAGTGTATCAAATGTCTTATTAATGGATATTGTTACCGTACAACAGACGCACAGATGCAGGAACTGAACCTGCATTAATATATACTAATTTTGTAAGTGTTGCAACAATAAGATTTCTAGAAAGTTTACTACTTTGTATGCAGTATGTACTGCATTCATTCTAATTGGTTTTTCATGGATTTGGAGACGCATTCTACAGATAGGACTGCATCTGTTTTCCCTGAGACCATACTATTCTGATTAAATATTTTAAATTAAGATGGAGTGATTTCATGTGTTAGTTTTGATTATGCTGGTTGGTTCAATGAAAAAAAAAAAACACAACAAAAACCTAAAACCAAAAAACCCTGCCAATCTATTATAAGTGTTTCAAAAATATAAAGTGGCATGACTTTGTGATTAAAATTGTTTAATTAGCATTCCCTGAAAGACTAGGAATTAACCAAGGAACAGAATTACTCTACGAATTAACTGAAAGTTTTACACTAAAAAAGTAAGAGGTTTTTAAATTTTGGGGGTTTTGGTGTTGTAGGATATAAAAGTAATTAATTCTGCCTCTATAAGTAAGGTAAATTTTCTTGTTAATTTGCAATGTGTGCAGATTCCCAAAATGCAGTCTCATATTCTTGATAGCCTCTCTGTCTGAGAATGTTTGCAGAATGTCTACTATAGAATCCATTGAAAAAGCCAAAGCAGAAGTTCTTCTACTTTCAGAAATAGAATAATAGAATCATAGAATGATAAAATGGTTTGGGTTAGAAGGGACCTTTAAAGGTCATCTGGTCCAATCCCCCTGCAGTGAGCAGGGACATCTTCAACTAAACCAGGCTGCTCAGAGCCCCATCCAGCCTGACCTTCAATGCTTCCAGGAATGGGACATCTACCACCTCACTGGGCGATCTGTTCCAGTGTTTCACTGCCCTTATTGTAAAATATTTCTTCCTTATATCTAGTCTGAATCTCCTCTCTTTTACTTTAAAACCATAAACCCCTTGTCCTATCGCTACAGACCCTACTAAAGAAGTATGTGTCTGTCTTTCTTATAAGACTCCTTTAAGTATTAAAAGACCACAGTATGGTCTCCCAGGAGCCTTCTCTTCTCCAGGCTGAACAACCCCAACTCTCTCAGACTTTCTTTATAGGAGAGTTGTTCCATCCCTCTGAGGTTTTTTTTGTGTTTTTTGTGTTTTGTTTTTTTTTTCTTTTTTCTTTTTTTTTGTGCTGCCCTCATGTGGACAGGAGGGACGCACATGTCTTCCCTGTGTTGAGGACTCCAGAGCTGAATGCAGTACTCCAGGAGGGGTCTCATAAGAGTGGAGGAGAGGGGCAGAATCACCTCCCTTGACCTTCTGGACAAAAAGAATTAATAAAAAAAGTATGTTATTATATCTATTAAAAAAATCAATACCAAAAAGAGATTACTGACCTTTCCATTTAACAGTTCTAGAACCCTCATACTTGAAAGTAGGAATGTGAAATTTTGCAATTATTATTTTTTCATTGTGAACATGTTTTACTGCCCTTATCAAAATCCACAAAATATTGGATATATGAGAAGGTGCTGAAAAATGAGTTTGCTAGTATTTACTGGAGGCTTTTTAGACTTTTACATCAAAAATCTCCAAAGACTGTAATGGGGTGGGCTGGATTTTCTCTGACTATTCCCAAATACTTCAAGATACATTTAATACAAAAATATAAAACAAGAGAATGAAATTTTATTACTTGCACCCTCTGATATCTACAGAATTCAAATAGGATAAGCCAGCTTGAAAGATAGAAGCCAGAGTCGGAATAAGGTGAGTGACCTGTGTCCTGGTTTTGCTAGGATAGAGTTAATTTTCTTTTTAGTAATTAGAAGAGCTGTATTTTACTTTCAGTGTTTCAGTTCAGACATGTCATGAGAAGAGCGTTGATAACAGTACTAATGTTATTAGTTGCTGCTGGAGCTCAAGGCCACCGTGTTTGGCTGGTTCACAGCTGCATTAGGACTGGGAGGGAGAAGCGCAGTGAATAGCAAAACCCAAAACTGGCATCTGGTTGTGCCAATGAAATATTCCATATCATATCACGTCATGCCAGTATATTAACCAGGGATGACTGGAAGACAGGGCACTTCTCTCGGGGGTCGCTTGGGCTCACTCTTCCGGGTTTTCGGTTCGGGACCATCTCGGCTGCGGGATCGTTAGCTGGCACAGGCTGGGAATTGGTCAGTGGGCCGTGAGCACTGTGAATCACTCATTTGTATAGTCTGTTATCACTGTTGTTATCATTATCATTTTATTTTAATTAGTAAACAGTTTTTATCTCAACCCTTGATTCCTTGCCCTTCTTTCCAAATTCTCTCCCCTGCTCCTTGGGCGAGGGAGGGGGAGGGTGATAGAGCAGGCTGTGTTTGGCTGTAAGCTTCAAGCAAAAGGGTGAATCCACCCAAACCACCACACCTGGCATGGGAAATCAAATATAGGAAGATGGAGGAAAATGCTTGGAGAATTAAATATAAAAGTAAACAGAAACACTTGATAAGGAAATAACAACTTAAAAGTAGATGTTGAAAAAAAGAAAAAAAGAAAAAAAAGCACTGGACACCAGACTGGTGGTAGGAATGGAGGTAGATTTATAAGAAGGCAAAATACTAAACTTTTCTCATCATGTTCTTCAGACAGCACAGCCACATTAGACAAAGATCATGTCAGGTGAAGACCTGTTTCTGTGCTCTGGGTGGTGTTCTCTAAATTTTTATAAGATAATATGGTCTACTGCTCTGTTGGCAGGTAATGGTATTTAAAAATAGATCTTCTGATTTTCTTCTCATCAGTGAAAATTCCTACATGTTATTTTGAATCATTTTCTTAGTAAATAGTTGGGTGTTTTAAATGCACATTTGCAGTACTACCTTATATCTGAAAATAAAAATGGTGTAGTGAAATATTCCAGAAAGAGCAGATGAGTGTTGAAAATTCAGACTTTGTGGAATTTCTGAAGTATTGTTTTCTGAAGATGAAGGCAAACCTTCAGTAATATCTGGACTTTAGTCAAGTCTTTGACATTGTTTCCCACAGCATTCGCCTGGAGAAACTGCCTGCTCACGGCTTGGATGGGCATATACTTGCTGGGTAAAAAACTGGCTGGATGGCCATACCCAAAGAGCAGAGGTGAACAAAGTTAAATCCAGTTGGCGGCTGGTCACGAGTGGTGTTCCCCAGGGCTCAGTACTGGCACCAGCTCTGTTTAACATCTTTACCAATGATCTGGGTGAGGGGATCAAGTGCACTCTCAGTAAGTTTGCAGGTGACACCAAGTTGGGTGGAAGTGTTGATCTGCTTGAGGGTAGGGAGGCTCTGCAGGGGGATCTAGACAGACTAGATAAATGGGCCAAGACAAATTGCATGAGTTACAATAAGACCAGATGTTCGGTTCTGGACTTTGACCATAACAACCCCCGACAGCACTACAGGCTTTGGGAAGAGTGGCTGGAGAGCTGCTCAGCAGAGAGGGACCTGGGAGTGTTATAGAATCATAGAACAGAATGGTTTGGGTTGGAAGGGACCTTAAAGATCATCTAGTTCCAACCCCCCTGCCATCAGCACTGTTGATTGATAGCCAACTGAACATGAGTCAGCAGTGTGCCCAAGTGGACAAGACAAACAACGTCCTGGCCTGTATAAGGAACAGTGTGACCAGTAGGACAAGGGAAGTTACCCTACCCCTGTATTCAGCACTGTGGGGTCACACATTGAGTACTGGGTTCAATTTTGGGCCCCTGACTACAAGAAGGACATGGAGGTACTGGAGCATGTCCAGAGAAGGGCAACGAGGCTGGTGAAGGGTCTGAAGCACGTCTTACAAGGAGTAGCTGAGAGAACTGGGTTTTTTTAGTCTTGAGAAAAGGAGACCGAGGGGAGACCTTATCACTGTCTAGAACTACCTGAAAGGAGGGTGTAGAGAGACGAGGTCCGGTCTTTTCTCCCAAGTAAAAAAGTGACAGGATGAGAGGAAATTACCTCAAGTTACATCAAGGGCAGTTTAGGTTGGATATGAGGAAGAATTTATTTACTGAAAGGGTTCTCAGGCATTGGAACGGGTTGCCCAGGCCAGTGGCTGAGTCCCCATCCCTGGAGATATTTAAAAGTCGTATAGACATAGTGCTTAAGGACATGGTGTAGTCATTGTTTAGGGGATTTTTCAGTGTTAGGTTAACGATTGGACTTGATGAATTTATAGGTCTTTTCTAATTAAGGTGATTTTGTGATTCTGTGAATATCAGGAGGCAAAATCTCTTGGTTTAACAGACAGCTAGTCTCCTAGGTGAACTATTTTATAACTTGTCATAGGCATATTTTAAATGAGAAGACTACCTATTTATAATGGGTAAAAAGAATATTATTTAGTATATTTTTAGTAGATGTTTCACTGAAAAATATCTAAATTTAGATACAATATTCTCCAAAGAGGAAGTAATCTTTCTAATTTGTGTCCATGCAATAAACAGTTACCATTCTTTTATCTCTTATTAAAATTATTTTTATTCTACCTATTGTCTTGTCATCCATGATTTTTTATTTTATTTTATTTTATTTTATTTTTTTTTAAGAAACATTAACACTCTTCAATACTACTGCTTGCACAGAGACTACTACCAATATTGAAAATAGCAACTAATGGATTGACACATCATCAGATTATCAGTTGTGAAACAGTAACGAATTTTAGGTCAGTAATTTTGTTATAAACTGGTTTTCTCTAAAAGTTACCAGGTTGTGAACTAAGATGGATGTTCAAGTGAATGGATCTGCTGGTCTCACTTTTTTTGCTGGCAGCCAAACAGAGCCACTTTCTCACTCTTCCCCCTCCCCCCAGGGAGTAGGGGAGAGAATTGGAAGGGTAAAAGTAAGAAAACTCATAGGTTGAGATAAAAACAAATTACTAATTGAAATAAAATAATAATTATAATAACAGTAATAAGAGTATGCAAATGAGAGATACACAGTGCAGTTGCTCACCACCTGCTGCTTGTCCCCATCCAGCCATCCTGGAGCCAAGACAGTCTAAAAACTGAAACTGCAATCCTGGAAAA
>NW_010305740.1:18878-40557 GCF_000700745.2 Antrostomus carolinensis
CAAAAACATTAGTACCTTATCAACAGTGTTCTCATAACAAATCCCATACTAAAACCAAAACACAGCTATTCTTGCTACTAAGAAGAAAATTAACTTTATCTTAGTGAAATCAGGAGAATGGACGATACAAATCTTAGGTTATCTCTGCTTTGACAGCTATTTCACTCACCTTTCACATCTTTGAAGTTAGCATTAGAAACCAGACAATTGTACCAGTAAGGAATAACTGATGCACTACTAACACATGTTTTCTTATCCTTAAATGTTTATTAAAAAATTATATATATATATATATATATATATACACACACACACATATATATATATATCCCCAAATTCTTTCCCCAGTCCCCAGTATATAAGTATTGAGATTTCTCTTTGTGAATTCCACATATAAGTATATTGCCAGACTGTAGGAAAGGTACCGATTCAAAGTAGCAGAATTACTAATGTCAGTTACATTTTACATACTACACAAAAAACTCTTGGAATGTGTTAATGAGAAAGAGACAAAGATCATTGCTCTAACTGGTAATTTAGGATGATGATTCTTGCAAAAACTGTATGACTTAATTCAACAGATGATTCAAACACTACATTAAGAATAACTATGTGCTTCTATTATAGAAATTGGTTTATAGTTGTAATATCTTTGCCAGGGAAAGATAGAGTCAAGTCACACTCTTTTAATCCTGACCGTGGTTACGTGAAAAACAAAAGTGCTGCAGATATTTTGTTTGCTAAAAGATAGTTTGTTTTGTTTGGTGTTTTGTTTTTAATTTTTGATGATTATGAAGAACATTACCAATGCAGTGGGTCAAGCCATTCCATTCATAACACATTTGAGTTCCCATATTGAGAGAAATAAGGGAATTGAAGTAACTTTTAGAACTGTCCTTTTTTCATTATACACATTAATTTTAAAATTAGGTAATTATTAAGTTTCTTTTGCATAAAAAGGGATAATGGCTGCTTACAAGTTCCTAGTTGAACAGCTGTATAGTTAAAACCTTGTAATTTCAGGATGGTAGTGGGGAGGATTGAGAATTTAAATATTTGCCTTCCTAGAGCTCTGATAATGTTAATAATAATAATAAAAAGTCCTGGTAATTTTATAGTTTATATCTAATCATAATGTCACGCTATTGTACTATAAATTGAAAAAGCCAAACCCCTTCTGAAAATATTAAGAGTATAAAAATTCCAACTTTACATTTAATTAAGACATTCTGTAAAAAGTGTCTTATTGTCTGCTTCCTGTCTAATTCCTATCTTATCTAATTTTGAGTAAGTAATTAACTGGAAGTCAATGCATGTGACATTAAGCAGGTGACGCATGTGTCAGTGTGTAGGTGGGAGGGAAAGGAAGGACAAGAGGTTGGAATATGCAAAGCACCTTGAACATCCAGGCATTGACAGATAGCAGAACTTTCCGAATTTTTAGAAAAAAAGAAAACAAACAAACAAACAAACAAAAAACCACAACAAATTAACAGTTAAAAAGCTGTGAGCTTGGAAGAACGCTTGTTAAATCTGTATTTTAATTAAGCTTTGTATTATTATAGTTCTTAAAAAGAATCACAAATTATGTTGTCTTCTTTGTTATCTATGATTTTATTACAGAAATTCTATCCAAAATTAGCCTTTTTCTTTTCAATTCTTTCCGTGAACCAGAATATCCTCAGACAGTGAAATAGTCATTCAAAGCAGAAGAACCCACAAAAATTTTAATTTCTTAAAGCACCTTTGTTCAGTTTCAGTATTTGTGACACCAGACAGCCCTACAAAGAGAACTGCTGCAGAGATATAACAGTTTCAGCTGATGGTTCAGCAGCAGGGAACATACATGTGCCGAGAGTCCTGGGGAAAATGAGCTGTGAAGGTCTTTGGGATCTGCTTCACAGTCTGATGGTGTGATAGCCTATTGACCAGAGCTGGGTTGAATTGAGCTTCCAGATGGACTACAGCCAGCTGGTCATGGGAAGGTCTGGCTCTCAGACAGGTCTATCAAAGGGAAGTCCAAGGAACCACAAATTGAAAGTGTTCATTATATTTTACTGACTATTCAGGGGAACCAGCTTGTGTTTATCATACAGTACATCTGCCTCTCAGTCCTCAGTGACACAATTGCATCTTCTATTTGTCTTGTTGAACTATCAAAGGGGGTTTTGTCTTGGTTTGTTTTTTCTACTCAGGATCATGAAGGATGGGCTCAGTTAGGAACAAGTAGAATGGGCTAATTTATAGTTGTTTGTGGTAATTTAGTAAAAAAATATCATTTAGTTAACATTTTATAGAACAATATATACAAAAGGAGAATTAATCTATACCAGACTTCACTGTCTTCCTAACCATTTCTCCTTTCGTGTCCCTGAAAATAAGAGCAAGGAACTAAAACCTTGGCTTTACCCAAGTTACAGAGAATGTAATCATATCAATTTTAATGTAAATTGTTTCAGAGTATGTCTGTACATTCCTGTTCGTAGTTATCCCACTGGAACTCATGGAGGTCAGTTCTAATTTATGTCAAGCTACTGTGGGCTCAGAGAGCTAGAAATAAAACCCAGCACTTATAGCTAACAGAAAAGGATTTTCTTTACTTCTATGGGGAAAAAAAAAAAAAAAAAAGGGAAAAAAAAAGAGTGAGGTGAGAGTCTTTGGAGAAGGTCTATGCACTAGATATTTATACTTGATCTAGGATGATCTTCCTTAGCTACCCAATGTCCATCTAAATATAAAATATGCTTGTTGGTCTTCAAAATATGTTTCTACCAACTGGCTACTGAAGTCCTCTCTCAAACTGAGCAGATAATATAATAATCTAAGAATTGCTTTCTATAATGATAGTCACGGAAGACATAATATACTGTCCCCCACATATTAAATTTGACTCCTAATTATGTCAGGACAGAGAAAACATGATACCAGTAACTCACAGATGGACAAGCTGGTATAAAACTTTGTTTAAGGTAGGGGATTTTTTTTTTAAGATTTAATTTGCTTTTACAAAATTTACCAGTAGTTCAAATTACTTGAGCATCAGGGGACAAGTGAGTGTATTAGTCATGTAGAGGGGATAATGCCACCTTTGCTGTGTGGGTTGTCCATATTCTACATTAGATTTAATATTCACAAATACCTTATTCTTATCTTTGTTATCAACCTGTGTTCTGTAGTTGTATAACACTTCATCATTATTTAGCAAAATTCTTTATTAACTAAAATCATATTGGAAAATTAAAGCCTTTCCTCAACCCTGGACAAAAAATTCTTCATTTCCTGAAAAATACTTTCACTATAGCAGAAGTTTTTTAAAAAAATAATTCATGTTTATTTTCCTTTCAGATAAAATTTCTTGAGAAATGACATGTACTATGGAACTGGAAACTTCATCTTCCTGTCAGAGTTGTTGTGGTAAAGTCAACTGAACAGGATAATAACATATAACTTGTAAAGGTGGAAGGGGAGTCAGCACACAGGGGAAGAAAGATGAAAGAAGCTTTCAATCTCAAATTGTTTTGGATCAAGCAATGACAAGTTAGCCAGTCTTAGCTGGCTAACGTGATGAGTGCCAGGACTAGGAATATTGTATATGTAGGTAAAGTTAAATATGTTGGAACTGGAACACAGGAAAATCCCATAAAGACATTAAAACTATGCCTCCTTGGTACTATAAGTAAGGAATATTTTCATTTTGAGAATGGTGCTTGATTATTAAAATATATTATCCACGGGACACACATGAAAATAATAATAATAATAGAAGTATTAGTAAGTGTGATTTTTTGTTTGTTTGTTTTAATAGTAAGTGGGAAAATAATTAAATATATTGAGGAGAGATTTAAAAATATCTTAAATAATTAAAACTCACTATAGGCCTACTTAATGTTGTATATTTTTGGAAGTAAAAGTTTGTCTTGGAAAGCTAATATGTACGTTTTGTAAGCTTTCTGAACAAGTGATTTCCTTAATGTTCCTTGACTATTGTGCATAAAAAGTAGGAAAAATTGCTGTGGTTAAGGTGGAACTGTATAGGAAATCGGATGATCTTGTTGCACTCTGCTGTGAATTTTCTTAAGCAAGCATATACTTACTTATTTTCTCAAGTGACCTTGCTATTCAAGGCTGTGAGTAGGTCAGTCTCTGAGAATTTAGTCTAGAAGTCTAGAATTAACTTTTTTTTTTTCCTTTCCTGTCTGTTAACCTCTGCTAAACAGAATTCTCTTCAGAAGTTGAGGATTTACCTTACTTTTCCAGATAACTCCATATAACCTATACGGATAATAAAAAGCACTGTCTTTCTGTCAGTGGAACATGTTTACCTCTGAGAAAACTAAATGAACAAAATGAAAAATCAACTGGCTAGCATTAGATGTCTATAAAATGCATTTGTATAGTTTTATACACTGGGAAAGTATATAACAAATGGTACCATGGTTAATTCCTTTTTCCATTGTCATTGGAAAGCCAGAATTTCATACGTGTATGATTATTTTCTCTCTCCTCAGCAATTATGTCTTGTGCTATGATGGTAGCATCTAGACCTCTCCTCAGTCAGTGATGGGGTTTTTTGTTTCTAAGTGTTTGGAGGTTTTGGTGGTTTCGTCTGTGTTTTTTCCCATTTCTCTGTTAATCTATGCTATAGAAGAAATCATTAGAGCTTAGGGTTTTTTTTGTTTGTTTGTTTTTGTTTTTGTTTTTTTTTACTCCTTGTGAAATAGTTTTATTAAAATGTTGTTTTTCTACCTGAGGCTTCATAGCTCTTCTCATGTCTTGTAATGATAAGTGAAAGCTGACAGTAATTTTCAAACCAGCTCATCCAAACCATCCTCAGAGACTCAGCCCAGAGGGGACTCCTGCAAAAACAGCAATCCGGAGAAGGCTACATGAAACAGTATGGCAGCAACAAACTGTTCACATTTATGCTTTTTTATAGAAGAACCAATCAGGAAGAAGTAGTGATTGTTTTATGGAACAAAATATATGATAAAAATGTTCAAATTGTGTGCACTTTCTGCATATCCCATGTACAGTCATGTTTTGGAAAGAAAATGGGGAGACACAACCTTTGGTCTTTAGTAAGTCACTAAAATAAGTTGCATTGCCTTCCCACTTTTGGACCTGTATAGGAAAAAAAAAAAAAAAAAAAAAAAAGATTTGTATGGGTTTGGTGAAAACTAATGGTTTATCTTCTCTCATTGGAAAAAGGAAAGTACATTGCAAAGTTGAGGAAGCACTATTTTCTTCTTCTTTTGTAAGTTCTCCCTGTCTCTTTTTGATGTGTTTTCCAGAGCAAGTAAAGTTTTAGACATCTGTGGAAATCTGCAGTTAGTAAAGTTTCAAAGAGTTTCTGTGCATATGTTACTCTTTATTATTATTCAAATCCTAGTAAACAAATACGAAAATCAACATTTTTCTCTGTCTTGTTTTTGATGTCTAAAATGAAGGGAAACAGAAGATGGTGTGGGCTATTAGAAGAAATTGAAGGAAAGAATATGGCTGTTCATGAATTTGATGATGTGGAATTATAACTATACATAATGTCATGACAGATGAACACCTCAAAAACCAATTTGTTTTCTTATTTTAAAGGAACCTTTTGGAAATTTTTTTTTTAATATCCTTCTCTAAAATATATCTATCTCTACCTAAATATTTTATATTTAATTATTTGTACCTATTCAATGTCAAATCTTATTTCACATTCAAGCCTTTCAAATATTCTATTACCTTCTCTGGATTATTTGACTGTCCTCATTTTTAAATAGTTTCATCTGAAGACAGGACATTTTCAAAATATTTAAGGAAAATTTACAATGATAAAATTGCCAGTTAAATGAGCCCATGCCTGAAAAAAATTGGATTAATATTTGAATTTCAAAATATTTAGAATTAGAACAAAAAATATGTCAGACCCCTATTTTCTGTATTTTGTAATCACTGTGCAGTGCACAGTTCAGTCTACAGTTCAGAAGATGTTACCTAAACTATCTGAGCTTTTGTCACCACCCTAAACAGGAAAAAAACCAAAGCATAATACGGCTTCCTGATGAGACAACAAAAGGTAAAAAACAATTGTTCTATTTCACAAGAAGCCTTGAAAATTGCTGTTACTCAAATACTGAGAAAAATTCAAACCACAAGATAATGAGTAAAGAAAAGTGTATTGCACTATAGATAGCCAACAGGTTTCAGTGTCCGGAGGACTCAGTAAGATGTGAAAGATGTGATTTTCCTTTATCTACCTGATGCTGAAGAGAAGCTTGAATTTCCCTCTGCCACATCTCATCTGAGGATCCTAACCGCTAAGGAAATTAATGTTACTGCAGGGGTAGGGTTTTTCTGTCTCAGTTTGACTAGAAAGTTTGGATATGAGGGGGAAATTTTGGGTTAGTAACCCAGCGTTTTTAAGAAAATTGTCTGTTCAAAGCTCCTGAGAACTCTGGTTTCTAGCACAGAACTATATTTAATTTTATTTTGAAATATTATACTGGAGTAGTGGACCTATTTAATAAAGGTAATTACACAACTCAATGTTTGATTTAGAAATACATTCTCATTTCAATGTAACTATTCTTTTACAGGTTTTTATTTCCTTCTGCAAGGGAGGGAATGGCTGGTCATTTAGACGATATGGTTTTTGTCCTCTCTTGGATCAGTGACTTAACCATACAATTTCATTTCAAAGAGGACTCACAGGTCTGCTACTGCCAACAATAAGATGCTCTGGTAATATTGAGAGTTCAAAGTTTAATTGCAATAGATCAATCATTGCAAAGTTCAAAGAGCATTATTAAGCAAGCTGTATATTCTAGGTCTTGAGGCAATATAGGATTAATTGTCGGGAAAACAGTAGAAAAGGAAAGCACTTCAATCTTCTTGTCCTCAGTACGTCATATGTCAAGTTTCCAAATATGCAACATGATATCATAGCTGCAAGAGAGAGTCCAATTTAGCCAAGAAAAAGGTGCAAAGTGACTTGGTGGAGCTTTTGGGTTTTTATTTTGAAGTTATTCAGGCCAGTAATATTTAAAGGTGCAGTACCCAGATTTTCTTTCTAATTTTGTCCACAAAATCTGAAAGTATTTACTGATACTAATTCTTTTATTTTACTCATGCTCAGATAATTATTTGAGAATATTAATTCTCTTTGAAAGTTCATAATAATTAATTCATAACAATTAACTAATTTTGAATTGATCTCAGAATAAGAAAATAAATTGTTCTATTTCTTTCAATGAATCACATCTCCCACACCCGTGAATCTTCTGATGTATGTCTAAGCAAACTTTTTAACTGAGTGTGCTGTACATATGCATCAAACAAAGCTAGCCTCAACTAGTAAAACAGATGGAAGCTTAAAAAGCCTTGAATTTCAGAATATAGTGACTTTTGTTTGGAGTCTTGAAAGGGAAAATCTGAGAAAGAAATGTGATTATATTTTAATAAAAATTTCCTTTGTTTGCTTTTGCTTTGTTTTGTTTTCTTCATGACACCTGGGATTATCCATTGTGCATTATCCAAAAGCATTATGGTTTTCTAAGGCAAAATCCTATGAATGATATCCCCACAAAATGAAAATGAGCCAGAAACGTCAGATTCTTGGGTTTAAAAAAAATAAAAGATATACCCAGTTGTTCATATATTTTATGCAGTCACATACAGAAGTATGAATAATTTTCCAGTCTACTAAGTTTTAGCTTCTATAGTATGTTGACTTTTGGGTATCACTTTTAAAGAATGATGGAGAAAGTCCAGAAGAAAGTAACATGAATGAAAAGTGATATAAAACAACTCATATCTGGAGTATACTTGAAAAAATGTAGGTCTTATTATTTTAAATGGAAGATAACTAAAACTATGACTTAATCATAATTGGAATTAATTTGACAGTCTGCATTAATATTCTAAAATATTTTGCACAAACATAGTGGTCACTTCAGTATATATTAAACCCAAAACACGGTGGATGGAAGCTGGGGCAGGCAAAATATAAACTAAAACCCTACTCTTAATACTGTGCATGTTACTTTATGTTCATTGGCATAAAAATCAGTAGTCTTTTGCTAGTTTTGGTTTCTTGACTGAGAACCTATGCAATCACTGTATGAACACTTAGTCATAGAATGGAATATCTCTAATATTGCCCAACAAAGTCAGACCAGACTGGTTTAAAAAAATCTGTGGATTTGGTTTAATCTAGCTTGTTTGCCTTCACACTAAAATGGATTTACATTATCAATACACCTGATAAACAGTTTGAGAAGCATGCATGTCAAGTTGTTGATGACTTCCTCTCAGATGAAATGGGGCATCTGACTTTATATGTATTTTCAGACCCCTGAAAAGGTTTAAATGAAATCGTTCAGACTGGTTTATTTGACTTTACTCAGAGGCTAACTAGAATCACTCAGAAGAGAATACCCACTCTCAGCCTCTCAGGAGGTTATAAAAATTGGTAGTATTATTTTCTTAAACTGTTCTTAAGATGAATTCATTTAGGTCTGCTGGGTGATGAAGAAAAGTTAGTTTGAAATGAGAAGTACAGAAGAAACATTCCTAAGTGGTACAGTAGGAATGGACAAACCGTGATACTCGGTGTGGGAATGACAATGGTGTTTTAGTTGCAATGCTTGATTTTAGGATCAAGAGTGTTCTAGGATCAAGGGCTATTATATGTCTTGAATGGAAATGCAATAAATCCCTTGAAATATGTATAAGGTTTCAGTAATAAATAAATATATAAGATTTTTCTTTCCTACATACAGGACAAGAAAATATGGGCATTTGTTTCAGCAAGGAAGAAACATGCTTCCTGAATTTTCAACTGGAAGATCTTTGTCTCTGTGAGGATTCTTCTTCCTACTGTATGGTTCAATACTGTACAACATCAGAATGGGTAAAGCTTTCAAAAACTCTGTTTCTACAAAGGCTATGGGGTGCACAGCATGTTGCATAGTGATATGTTAACTTGATGCTGAGAATATCTCATAGGTCATGTGTAGTTTTGTAAATGCTGGAGGAAATTCCTGTGACTTGAAGTAAGGACAATCACACACCCATTGTAAAGGCTGTCCCTGCTTGACAATGCATTAGAGATGAAACATAGAGGCCGTAGAAATGATGATAGCTTGCATGTAATCTAAGATAGGTTATTGTTATGGAAGTTGTTCTCAAGAACAACTTGTTATGTCAGTGTAGATGTAGTTAGTTGCACAACACATTGTGTCTACCCTTAAGAAGCAGCTACTTAGAGAAACTTTAAACCATTATTGATCATAAATGAGCCACTAGAGGCATAAAAATCTGTAAAAGACATTTGCACAAGGTCTGTATTATAATTTAAACGGTAATTATATTTTTTTCACAGCACATTGCCCTTGAATTAGTAAAAATCTTGTATCAACTTACTTGTCTAAACAGGAATCAGTATTCAATTTTTCTCTGGAAATATGGCTTCAATTATTTATACTATACATTTCATCTATATAGTGTGAAACAGTTTGAATTTACTTCCCAGAAAATCACAAATTAAAACAAACAAACAACCTTAGAGTGAGAGAAATATACTTTCGTTACAGTGTATTAACTTTATATTACCAAATGAAATTTAAAATATAATAATTTTAATTAACTTTTAATAATATTTTGAGCCTAGACAAAGCTTGTGAAAATATTCTTTTGACAGTATTACTTACATTTCTGAGACTGAATGTACTCAAGTAAGAATTCTGTTACAGTTGAGTACTCTTTTTAAGCTTGTTTAAGCAGAACATGTTTGCAATAAAGTTAGAACCCCTCTTCTGAACAATTAGATTTGCCACGGTATAGTTAATGTAAATCTAACTCTAAACTAATGATGTGTCTGTAGAAAGTATTTTAAATAGCATTATATTCTGTGTCTGTTGTTTGAAAGTGGTTATTTGAATTATGGCTCATTTCTGCAGCATAGAAGCTTGTAAAAAAGCACAAGACCTAAACTCAAACCTGTTTTTGTTTTTTGACTCTGATCTAATCATTAATTAGGGTAGTTTGAAGTTTCAGCAGGGCACACAGAGACTGTTTTAGAGGGTGTTTTAAATGCTGTAATTAAATTGTAGGAGCAATATTCTCAAAAAATAAAAATCTTAATGGAAAAAAAAATCTTGCTATACCTATTTGGCCAACTGCCTTCTTGTTTTACCTCCCATTTTCACAGCTCTGACATGTAGCAGTGCATATTTTAACATAAAATAGCAAGTCTGAAATTCTGACATGCTGTATATTTATTCTTGTGTGAAATAAAACCCTTTTTTTAAATAGTACAGATGATTATATCTATTTTTTTTTTCAAATAAAGTGTTTCTTTTAAAGTGTAAGGTTTATTTTCACACTTCTGATTGCCAGAGAAGCCGGAAACAGAGAGCTGTACATCAGACATTTAAATCCAGACATTATGCAATCATGATAACAAGGATTTATAAAGATTAATTTAGCTCCCACTTAAAAGCCCTGGTGTTCAGAAGTGCAACTGTCTAGCTTGTAAAAAGGGAATAATTATAATTTCATTTTCAAATGTGCCTCTTTGTTGCATAGTAGAGAGTTGTCCATGATTTGAAGATTATTTGTGCCAAACTATTGTCTAGCAAATTTTCTTTAAGATGTGGCTGTTCAAATCAAATGACAGTTAAAAAAAATAATAATCAAATACCTTGAATAGCATATTGTTGTTTGTTAAGTGTATTGAACATATTTTATTTAACTACAATTTTTTAAAAAAATTTCTTAATTGCTCAAAACTGTAAATGATACAGATATAATTTCCAAGGACCTTAATTTTAACAGTTCAGTTCTTTTTAATAAGATAACGATTGATGAATATAATAATGGCGTTCTATTTAAATCACTCTGGAAAATAGGATTTCTGTATAACTGAATATTCTGTAAGAATGTAACAGGTGGCCACAGAAATAACATGTTGTGAGACTTATGTATGCTTGAAAACAAGAACACAAAACTTAAACTTAGTCTTCTGCATTTTATCTTCCAATATAATTCCTTTGGATTAAATGCCGTTACATGTTTTTGATTTAAAAAGTATTACTGTAGTATGTGCTATTTACCCTCCCCTCACAAGGAGAGTAGCAATATTTCTCTTTTTATTTAAAGCAGTTTTGCAGAGAAAGTAATGCTTTTAAGAACAAGAACGAACAAGTGATTCCACCAACTGCTGGGATTTGAAGTTGGCAATGTAAACTAATGGCCAGCAGCTGAAAAATGTATTTTCTTCAAACAATGCACGTGGACCTAGAATATGTTACCTTCTGTGGGGCTGTAAAATATTCTAAGATTTTTTTTTCTTAGAAGTCAGGAACCTGGAGTTAGGACTGCTGACCTGTCAAGGCCATAGGATGTGCTAGTGTGGATTCAGAGAGATGATGTATTGAGGGATACTGACCTATTAAGTAAATATTTGACTGTTTGGTTATACAAACCATATTTGAGTGTTCACCTTGGCCTTATACTTGTCCTTGAGGAAAACTAAAGAAACGTAAAATTACTACCAGATTCTCTGTTGACACTAGAGAAACTTGTTACTGACTTACCACGAATTGCCAATAGCTTTAATTCTGTAATCAACACTGTGATAAGCACTGGTTCACAGAATTAGGAAATTGAGGTAAAAAGAGGAGGAAAACCTTATTCAGCAGTAAGAAAAGGCCCATGACAAATCAAAGTTATATCTTTTGGCTTATGCAATCCTTCAACACCTACAGAAGGCCACTGCAGAAGTCTGAGGCACAGCATGATTCTCAGTCTGCTTTTGACTCTTGATAATAGGGTGGTCCAACTAAAATCTTTGAATAAAAACTGATATATTTACAAATTATTTGTAATTGACTCACAGCTGTTAATCTGAAACTAATTTGTAGTTGTTTCCCAGATAAAAGAGTCAGGAATTCTGACTGAAAAACAAAATGAAACTGAGAAAATGCAAAAATTTATCTTCAGAGTTAGAGATGTGAAATATTTTTTTATAAATCTACTCCTACAACAAGAGATTTATTTTTAAGTTTGCCTAAACTGGGAAATGAATATCTTTCTGGGTTGTCTGGCTCCATCCCAGTAGACAGCAGAACACATTAAGTATTTCAGAATTAACTCCTCTCTTCAAATTTCTTGGCCTTCCTCAAAAATGCTTTTGAAAAGAGTAAAGGGATAGACAGGTAGGCAATACTGAAAGACAGTGAAGAATGGAGTAGAAAATCCTAACTAGTTTGGCTAAGTGCATAAGAGGATGGAAAAATAATCAAATAGGAGCCACACTAACAATCTCTACCCCTTGCACAGTACGTTTTTTTTTTTTTTTTTCCAAAGATAAAGTTGAGCTTTCAGGTAGATGGAGCCTGTTTCTCTGGTAAATAACATTTGTGGTTACGAAGGAGCTGTAAGAAGTGTCTGACAAAGGATGCCACAGCACTGCTGGCACAAGTCCTGGATACTTGAGTCTGAGACAACAGCACTGGGAGGGAGCTTTTGAGGATAATGGTTAGTGAAAAGAGACTTTGGACTCCTGCTTTTTGACTACTGTATTGATCTAATCCAGGGAACGGGGAAAGGATTAATTGACAGATTTTGAACCGATTTGCACTGTATAACATTAACTTCTGCAAAGTACACTTACAACTAACATAACTAGCTTAGGTCAGAGATACTAAAAATATTAATTTCTGAAAATTTCTGTTGTTTACAAAGAAATGGGGTTATGTACTTTATTAGTATGTTAGTAAGATGTCATCAACAGCTAGGCTCTGTTATCTTTTTTCCTGTCTAAATAGTCACATAAGACCATGTGATTTTTGTTAAGTATTTGAGATAAAAAGGAAAATAACACCATGAACAGGGAAGGAAAAAGAAAAAGACAAAGAAAAATAAAAGAAAAAGAAAGATAAGAAATAGAAAACCAATGTATAAATAAATAAATTTTAAAAGCAAAACAAAATTCTACTCTGCAAAAGAAAAATGTTTATCAATGACAAGAGAGTTAGACCCAGGAGGAGCAGAATTGCATACAGAACTGAAGTCAGGATTATATTGTAAAAGACCAGAAATTCACATCCACATCAGGAAGATTCAAATCTGTATTACTGAAACTTGCATGTCAGAAAAAAAGTCACAGTGTGACCCTAGAGCTGGTTCAGGAAATAAAACTTTTTGCTGTCTGCCAGGAACAAGGTGATGGATCTTGCTCAGGTACACCTAAGGTTGAAATTTAACAGTGGGGGAAAATACTACCAAACTGCATTATCAGTGTGATAACTGGCATTGTAAGAGGAAAAGTGTGAGTATACTCAGCTGTAGAAGTGGAAGCTTAGGAAACTTTTTAGGGCCACAGAAATACAGAGATTTTAAAGATTAGAAGCCAGCCTATATTAGAACTATGAGAACAGCTTAGGGATATTTGATTATTTGGATGCAGGAATTTAAAAAAAAAAAAAAAATCAAAGAGGGGTCAATCTGTGTTCTTGGGAAATATCTTAATGGAATGAAGTTTGATATGAAGATCCTGACACTCAGGCATGGCAGGAAGCAGGGGAAACAGGCACCGATTAAAGTTTTTGAGGATTCTGTGTTGTCCGAAAGGGATGGATTATACTAATACTTTGGATTACATCAGTTAACAAAATGTGCTGAAATTTAACAGTCTGCAGTGCAAGGACTAACTGCCAACTACTGCTCTGGAATGGCATAGGTCTCCTGTAGTTCCTGTGTCCTATCTGACAGCCCTGTGTAAATGTTCCAGTGGGACATGTTAAATGTCACTAGATGTGTATGGCTAGTGAGAGTAAGTGCAATGTCTAAGTCTTCAGTTAATCTTTTTTTTTTTTCCTTTGATGCCACCTCTGACCTCACTTTTATTTACCAGAAAACACCTTTTCAAAACTAGATGGATTTTTGTTGTTATTATTTGTTATTTTGTATTTTATTTCCTGGGTCAATGTATTTTTAACTCCTGAGTCATAAGTATTTGGTATATTTAGTTCTATATTTGGGTGTATTCAACTCCATTTCTGTGGACTAACGACAGCTAATGCCAGTGAGAATGTTAATCGCTTTCTCCATGTTTGTGAAAGTCGGATAGCAGAGTCCATAGTTGATAATGGCATACATAACTTGACATTGTCTGTGGCATAAGCAACTAAAAGGAGTATGATCAAAGTTCTCTCTCTTGATGAGCCAGTAACAGATAGCTAAAACAACTGGAGTGCTATAGTGTCAATGTTTTCCACTGTTGATAATTGTCAGTCTAGTTTTTACTTTAATGATGTTATAAATAGGCTATTTTAAATATCTCTTTTACAATGAAAGATGGATACATAAATGCTCTTGCTTTCCAATGAAACTGTGAACTTCTGCACACATCACCAGGAACCTGGGTATTATGGTTATATAATTCTAACATTTACTGTAGCTAATAAAAAAAGTTCAACTGAATTCCTGGAGACCAAGATTGTAAGGTCAAAGAATAGAACAGAGAGGTTTTCATTGCATCATGTCTCTCATAGATTCAGAGACATTTACCTACAACAGATAGACTTATTCATCAAAGTTACCTGTCTGCAATTGAGAAAAGACCCTACAATATATTCTAGCCATATGGTTTGAAATTCCATATTTTTAAAAAGAAAAAAAAAAAAAAAACCACCATCCTTCTCCTCACTTTAAAAAACTTTCCAAATAATGAGAATTCCACATTTTGGCAAGTCATAACATTGTCTATAATATAACCAACATTATCATGCTTCTGTGACCGGTTGACTGGCTTTGACATGAGAAAGTAAGGAGCTGTGAGTACACTTCAGGAAGTTCAGCACAGCAAAATAGCCACCTAGAAGGTCCCTTAGCTCCACCATGCAACAACTATTTAATTTTATTTCTCTTACTTATTTTCAGCATTATGGTCTCCTGTATTTGACAGTCTGTCTTGAATTCCTAGACCTTGGGAAGTAACTGTGAATAGATTTTTTTAGGACCAGGGACTGGCCAGTGTTTTTAGTTGGGCTCATTCGTTGGAAAGAAAAATGACTCTAGATGAAGAATCCTACACCATTTACAAGTAATACACTTTATAAGCCACTCACATTTTAATTTGACATTCATCATAACTAAGAATTAGTCATGATGATCATAATTAGCATTGCAATTACCCAGAATGTAAAAAAAAATCTCAGCTAAGTGAGCTGTTTAATAGTCATTGTGTTAACTACAACAAAAATTGGCATATTACATATTTAACGATAAAGCTGGAGTTACCTCTGATTATGAAGGTAGCTCAGTAATCATTAGTTAGGATGTGACTGCTGGGTGACATATTATTTTCAGAGTAATCACTTTCCAGAAATTTTGCTTCTCCTATTATTTTTTTATAGCACCCTAAAGGTGGTCAGTGCTTTGCAGTAACTAGGAAAACAAGCTCACTGTGCAAAAGATCCGGCATTTACGTAGATAAAATGGTGATAAAGGAAGGAAAATAGTATGTGAATGAAAACAATTGAGCATATATAGGCAATTAAAGATATATATGCACAAGACTCCTACAAAGTGTTTTGTTGCATCATATCAAAACTACTTTCAGTATCTGGCCCTCTGTATGCTGGATGTCATTCCTCTAATCTGTGTTCTTCCTTTCATGCTCTTAAGTTCTTTAAGAATTCACTTTTCTAGGTCTTCAAAATAAAATAAAATTTAAGCAAAAACACATTTGTATTGAAGAGAAGAGGCAGATGAATTTATTTATTTATTTATTTATTTATTTGCCAACTAGTAAAAGAATTGTATGTCTTACAAAATATTAACTTTGTCATTCATGGACATACCTTAAGTGTAGAGAGAACAAACCTCTAGACATTTTAGAAGGAAAAATAATGGAAAAAATAATCAAACTTCATACTTATTCCCTGCTGAGTGAGGAAAATTTGTTTTTATCTTTAGAATATTAAGGACAAAAGCTCTTCAGTGGTAATGTTTTAGTTATCAGAAGGCACAGTCAATTATTTTTCTTCAGTAAGCTTATACTATCAAGTATAAAAGGGTGTGAATCAAAACACTACATTTAATACCCTGGACTCTGAGGTATACAAAACCTGATTTTTGCAGCTTGATTGCACCTCTATAACTAATGTAACAAAGCTACATGCAGACATTCTTTGGTTTTGGAATGCATTTTATTTTCCTTTTTCCTTTTCCTTCTGATTTTCTGTAGGCCATTTCTCTCTCTTTTGATCTGTGATGTATTTGTTCAGGTGTTTCCCATTTTTATGGCAGCGTCAATTAACTCCCTCAAATTTGCCCCTGTTGCTCTCAAAAGTATCTTGATGTTCCCTTTGAAGCCTTCCTCTCCATTATCCACCATTTTCAGCGTGAGAGACTGACCTCACTGAGAGGAAAGCTTACTGCCAATAAGCTTTGCCCCACTAGTAGATGTGTTTAGATGAAAGAAATGAAATTATAAAATGACCCTAGAAAGCAGCATTAGCACAGTCTAAATACTCTAGACAAGAGTCAGAAATAACTCAGATCTGCGCTTACTCTCCAAGCATTCAGGAGTGTTTGGGTGTGGGGTTCAGCCCTCCAGTGTAGTAATTAAAGATAGTGTTATGAACATTTAACATTACTTTCCTTGTACGTTTTTGAGTGAAGAAAAGGGGAAAAAGTAAAAAAAAAAAAAAAAAAGAATATTTTAATCTTAAAGACTTTTAAAAATCCCCTGTTCAATATGTGTAAAGGAAAATAGTAGCAAAAAAAGCAGTCATCTTAAAGAAGTTTCCTATAAAGAAATTAAGATAAATATGATTAATTTAGAGTTGGCTTGGTTATTTTTTTAACCAACTCATAGGAACTCCAAGTTGGAGAACTGGCATAAAATTGAATGCAATTGTGTCTGGTCTGACTTTTTCCTCCTGAAATGACCAATGCCTTACTAATAAGTTTTACAAATTTCCCTTCTGCCTCCATTTCTCTAACACAACTTTTTCTTCTCTGAAAAACCTTGATGGGGAACTAACTAGAAACCAACATTGGGTTATAGATGATTGATTATGATATATTGCTCATACAAAACATTTAAATGAGATCTTCACGTCATTTCTAACCACAAATGCTTTTTCTTTTCCTGTCTTATTTCACATTATGAAGCTGAAACAGATATGTACATTGCATGGACTATTATTGTACTTCTTAAGACATAAAGGCTCTTATTAAAACTCTCTATGGTACACAGTTGTACAGTAAAACATGGCACATATAAAGTGGCACACTTAAGATTTTATTACTGAGGGGAAGAGAAGTCACGTTGTTAAAGAGGGAAATTCAGAACAAAGCTCCTCTGTTTTAGTTTTTATTGCTCTCTAATGTACTTGTTCCATGATCTTAGCTGAATCACTCGTGGTAAAAATAAAATAGGTCCAATAGCTTCTCACTACTAAGAATTTTGATTCCTATCACCCTCCTGCTCCTTGCTTTTCACAAGCTATTGCCACATACCTTACACCAACTCTGGCACTTTTCAGAGCCTGCCATCATCTGATTCAACTCCTTAGCCTTGGAGAACACTTGCTACAAAGTCAACTTGAGTGATTGTTATGCAGGCTTGCAGAAGGCACCAGTGGAAGCACATGGGAATGTAGTAGAATCGCAAGGCAAGGAATGAGGGCAGAAGAAAGGAACAAAAAGGAAGCAAGACTTTCCTCTTTTGTTAGCTTTTAGCAGTTAAGAATTTGCCATCATTATGTAGCTTCATTCCTAGGGTAGATTTTTGGAGCTGTTCATCTACCACTGAATTTTAGATGGAGTATCTACAGCATGCCAAAACACTAAATAGATGATGAATCTACTATTTGTTTCATTATTATTGAAATAAAATTAATGCAGAGATAAATAGAATAGGAACAAGAAGTTAGTCATAAACCTTTTATTCTATTAACATTCATTCTTACACATCTATATCTGTATTTATCTATATGTAAAACTATTCTATCTTATTAATTTTTTTAAGGAACTTCAACCCCTTTTACGAGTGAATCACCTAAGTATGCCAAAAAACATGTGTGAAATATATTATTTATCTTGAAACACAAGGTAGAATTTCTGGGCTTGCTTGCCTATTTGTTTACCATTTGATGTGTCAAAGTAGAAAAAATCAGTAGACAGTGTCTGACAGTTTATGTAATTTATCTCAGCTTCATGTTTCATTTCTTATTGTGAATAAAGATATTTGCTGTTTATTTTTGCAGAATAAATTTTTCTGATTGCTTGGCTGCTTGATTTCTGCCCCCACCCCCCGGACCTCTTTTCCCCGTTTTAAATCTCTAATAAGATTTTCCCTTCTTCCCTTCCCTTCCCTTCCCTTCCCTTCCCTTCCCTTCCCTTCCCTTCCCTTCCCTTCCCTTCCCTTCCCTTCCCTTCCCTTCCCTTCCCTTCCCTTCCCTTCCCTTCCCTTCCCTTCCCTTCCCTTCCCTTCCCTTCCCTTCCCTTCCCTTCCCTTCCCTTCCCTTCCCTTCCCTTCCCTTCCCTTCCCTTCCCTTCCCTTCCCTTCCCTTTCTACTAACCTTCCCCCCCCTTCCCTTCCCTTCCCTTCCCTACCCTTCCCTTCCCTTCCCTTCCCACAATTTGGCAAAAATATTAATAGGGTGGGGGTTTTTTTGTTTTTGTTTTTGTTTTTGTTTTTGAAAGGAGCACAATCATAGAATCATAGAATCATAGAATAGTTAGGATTGGAAGGGACCTTAAAGATCATTTCGTTCCAACCCCCCTGCCATCAGCAGAGGCACAATGATGTTTCTAATTTAAAATATTCTGTCAGGTAGTGTTGTAAAAGCAAGAAGAAGGATGTGGGTAGTGAACAACTAAAACAAGTAATTTTACAGATTTAAAAAGTTATAAGTTCATAAGACAATAAGACATAATTAGAAGTCTTGCACCATCGTATTCTGTCATCTATATTTAAGTTGACTGAGACCAATGTTATGTGTAATGTCCTCAGGTATGTTGTTGTTACTGTTCATCTTCTCAGTCTTTCTTTCAGCTTTCAATTACCTTTATTAGATCGTGTGATTCAGAACCCAGCAAGGAAAGTGCACAGCCACTGCATTCTCAACAGGTAGAAAATGTGTTTCTCAAGCTGTGTCGGTTGTGTCCTTCCAGATTTCTGTCCTTACTAATTATCTTTTCAGAGGACGTTTGCTCCTTGCCAAAAAGAAAGTTACTTCATAGAGGAATGTGACTTCTGAAATGTAATCAATTACTAATGCATGTCTGAAAGAGTAACTTTTATTACACCTGACTAATCTTGTTTAAAATTCCAAAGTACCTGTTGGATCTCAGAAGTTTTGCAAGACCACTTACCTTAATGTATAGCAGCATCTTTTCTTGAGGAGAATCAGCTGATACTTTTAAATGCTGCATGTATCCCCTTCTGGATACTTAGTTTACCTTGCAGTGTAATTTAGGTATCACAGACTCTCTGATGTGTGTTCAATTATTTTTAAAAAAGTCTGAATTAAAAAGCACAGAAAAATCTCAATGCATTTAGAACAGGTGTGTAAGCTATACTTCTCTTAAAATGGTGAAAAAAGGTCTATATACCTACTTGACTTCCACTGTAAGTTCCACATTTGCCTTTAGGATCTTTCCACAGACCAGGACAACTGGGGTGCAATGAAGGCTTGTTGCTCATCACCCCCTCTTCAGTCCAGCCTGAAGGTGTGACTAAGGTCTGCCATACTTTATTGTCAAACTTTTTCTCTGCATTGGAGAAACATAAGGTCCTGTCTTCTCCTTCTTGTACTCCAAAAAAGTCCAATTTCAAGGTCTGAATTTCTGACTCTACGTAAATTTTTATATGTCATTAAGATTAAGGTTTCTTTTCAGGGACTTCAACAGTTATTTGTGTTTCATAACAAGACTCTCAGTGCAAGTTGATCACCTAGCAAAGACATGACTTCTTTGCCATTTTGGAAGCTGGAATAATTCTAGAAGTCACTCAAATTCTCAGCTATACATTTGTTCCACCTCCTGGAATGAATTCCTCCCGTACTGCAACAACAGTACTTACAGAAATACAATACTTACAGAAAATAGTAGAATTATAGAATACTTTGGGTTGGAAGAGACCTTTAAAGGTCATCTACTTCAACCCCCTCTGCAATGAGCAGGGACATCTTCAATTAGATCAAGTTGCTCAGAACCCTGTCCAGCCTGAGCTTGAACGTTTCCAGGGATGGGGACTCTACTATGTTTCTGGGCAACCTGTACCAGTGTTTCACCACCTTCATTGTAAAAAATTTCTTCCTTATATCCAGTCTAAATTTATCCTCTCATTTTAAAACCGTTTCCCCTTGTCCTATTGCTACAAGTCCTACTAAAAAGTTTGTCCCCATCTTTCTTATAAGCCCAATTTATGTATTAAAGGGCTGCAATAAGACCTCCCTGGAGGCTTCTCTTCCCCAGGCTAAGAAATCCCAGGTCTCTCAGCTTTCTTCATAGTAGAGTTGTTCCATTCCTCTGATGATTTTTATGACCCTCCTCTGGACTCGCTTCAACAAGTCCATATCTTTCTTGTACTGAGGACTCTGGAGCTGAATGGAGTACTACAGCAGGTAGGGTCTCACCAGAGCAGAGTAGAGGAACATAATCACCTCCCTTGACCTGCTGGCCAAGCTTTTTTTGGTGCTGCCCAGGATGTGGTTGGCTTTCTGGGCTGCAAGCACATACCGCTTGCTCATAGTCAGCTTTTCATCCACCAGTACTCTCAAATCCTTCTCCACAGGGCTGCTCACAATGCCTTCATCCCACAACCTGTATTGATACTGAGGGTTTCCCTGACCCATATGCAGGACCTTTCATTTGGCCTTGCTGAACCTCATGAGGTTCACATGGGTCCACTTTTAGAGTTTGTCCAGGTCCTTCTGGATAGCATCTCATCCCTCAGTCATGTCAACCACACTACTCATCTTGTCATCTGCAAACTTACTGAGAGTGCTATTGATTTCACTGTCTATGTCATTGATTAAGATATTAACTAACACTGGTCCATATAGAGTCCCCTAAGGTATACCACTTGTCACTGATCTCCATCTGGACACTGTGCCATTGACCACTACCCTGTGGATGAGACCATCTGACCAATTCCTCATCCACCAAAGAGTCCACCCATCAAATCCATATCTTCTCAGTTTAGAGAGAATCACAACAACATAAGGATTGAAGGCAATCTTATTTGTTCCCAATCATAGATCATAGTTATAGGGTGTTTCATCAGTTAACATTTGTCAATGATTGTTGACTCAGGCAATTTTAAGAGGTCATTTAAAAGCTGAGATATAACTGATTTTGTGATTTACTTTTTAAAATAGAATGTAAAATTTAACAATTTGAGCATAAAGGGTTTTGGGTTCTTTGATTATGGCTCGTTTTATAAGACACCAGGCCTGTTAATGCGTGGAAAAGGCCTATCTTCCAGGGGGGAAAGGGTTCTAGGACAAGAATAAGCAGGGCTCATTCATAGACTTTTAAACTAGATTCAAAGGAGAATGGGGTTGTAACTGGGTTTGCACCAGCAGGGCAGTGTTCTAGTATTAATGAAGGACAGAAGGCCTCCCACCCCCTTAGGGGTGGAATCAGTACACCAATGCACACAGCA
>NW_010305741.1:0-4403 GCF_000700745.2 Antrostomus carolinensis
AAAACCTTGCCATGCAAACCCAATACAAGTGTGTATATATGTATATACACATACGCACATATATATGTGTATACATATGTGTGTATATAAATGTGTGTGTGTCTACCTCCGTGGAACACTCAAAGCACTAAATCAAAGCACTTCAAGTTTATAAGGTCAAAATGTGAAAACACAAGACAGTATGGGTATCTTGATATCCATATGGATATCAAGATATCCATACAGACAGTATGGATATCAAAAGTTCAGCTAGCCCAGTATCCTGTGTCTAACAGCAGCCTAAGGAAAGAAGGAACAAGAAAAACTGGTGGTGCTTCTCTCCCCAGGTATACTCCCATCCTCCAGAAGAGTGCAGTTCAGCAGTCTTTGTTTTATTTGCAGTATCTTTCTTCAACTTTAAATGATCACAAAATCCTGTGGCAAGGATTTGCAAGGTTGTTTGCAGATGTACTTTCTTTTGTTCCTTTTGAATTTTGTTATCTGATAATTTTATGTGAGATGCCATCATTCTTGTATGGAAATGACTATAAATTAGTCCACTGCTTATACTGCAACTTGAATGACTCACCCTCTCAGTAGACAATTCATAAGACAAACCTTGCCTATTGAGTGTGCAGCTCTTTAGTGGATTAGAGTATGATATTGGAGATAAATCTACCTGGGATTTAGTCCTGCTTTTGCAAGGTGTTTTCACTCAGACTGTTGTAGGTAACGTTTACAGAGAGAATAGGTAAGTTTGTTGTGGTGGTTTTGTTTGGACAGAAAAGTTAGAAAGAAAGAAATATTGTCTTAAAATCAGTTTGATCTGTAAAATTCAAACTAATATTGTAATCACATGGCTCTTCCATGGTGTCACAGTAAAATACAGTTAAAGTAATACTTAGCATAAAGTTAGTATGTTTAGCTCTGATTTTCATACGTTGAAGCTAATATCAGGATATTTAGGCCTACTGTTGCCCAAAAGGGGTGATAAAGCAATTTGGCAGGAAATAGGTGCCCTTGCGTTCCAGCTCACCCTCAGATAGCTGGAGGAGCTGAGTCTGGCTCGGCTTAGATCCTGGGTAATGCTCAGTTGAACACTTACGGGTCCGACAACAGCAGACACGCTCGATAGTGCGCTGCACTCCTGTACCCTCGATTTATGGACTCACACGGCCAAACCTGCAGCATTTAGCTGCACCCCATGGGTGGTTAGGAGGGGTTTGTGTGGCTGGTTACAGACAGACACAGTTCGATGTGGCACTACAAGTCTGGGTACATCAATGCCAGATTCACTCGCTAGTGCCCTGCACCTGCCGTCCAGTCACCATCTCTGGACTCTCACCGCCTCATCAGGTGGTGCCCAGTGAGAAATTGTGCAGCGAGTCAATAAGTGAATGAGGCACTTTAATAAAGCAACAGGAATAATACAGATTTGTGTGGATTGCCGGTGATAAACTGCTATCTGCAGGGGTGTATACAAGCATTAAGGTTACAAATGACTGAAAAGCATTAAGTTAAACAAGCAGTTCTCTAGAGATCTCCAAGTTTTCAAGAAAGTTCTTGGGGCAGTATCTTACCCAAAGGTGTCCCTGTGGGACAGAGCCACTAAGTTTAGATGCAGTGCTTTGTTAAGCAGCGAAACTGTTGTACTCATCAAGCTATTGCCACTATATAGAATCTGTCATGTGGATGTACTTTCGTGGGACCTCTGCATGACACTTTGTATGGAATATAAATGCCCTTTCTCATTTGTTTTATATGTACAAAAATTCTCTATATAGAAAATGATTAAGTGGCTATTGTATGTACACAGATGTCTTTATTTGCTTTTATTGAAATCTCTGTTTCTGATGATCCTGAAATTTGTTTCTGCACATGAAAGAGCTATATATCTTGTGCTTTCTATAAGGTATATAAGATACATGATATGTCTATAAAAGGTATTTTTAGGACTTGAAAATCTGGATACCTCCCATGATGTTATTGAAGGTACACTAGCAGTAATGTCTTATTCTAAAAAAAATTTCTTTATTATTCATAGATACTTAAATGTGCAAATTGAAGATATATCTTTCAAAGTTGTCCTGTTTCAAAATTGCATTGCTGCTAATCCACACACGAACTGTGAAAATAAGATTTCAATTTCTACTCTTCTTTGTACTTATGTAGGTTTTTCAGAAGAATTGATTACATGACTCTGTGCTAGAGAGCTTGCCTGATTGCTCCCCATTATATCAGCTGGTCTAATAAAAGATATTGCCTCTGCCAACAAACCTCATTCCTTCCTTTTGAAACTGCTTTAGAAACTTCTCTGCTTGCTTGAAAAATATCAGAAAAATTATGATTAATCAGCAACCAGTTGTCTAAAAATGATGCACCTAATGCTAGAAAATGTATCAAACATGAAATATGACATCAATGACAATAACTTTGCACCATTTAACACCATAACTGATGTGATTTTTTTACAGCTTAGTGACAGGAAGGTAAATTGTTGATAAATGACAATACCCGTTTAAAGGATTAAGAAACTCACAGTGACCACTAAAATTAGAAGCAGTTACACAGTAAATCAAATACCTTATCAGATAAAAAAAACCCTTGACATCTAGTTAGGTGTTTATTAGGTGCTAATTACCAGCAAATAGTGTACTAGCAAAAATTTAATTATGTTAATGATAGGAGATAAATTCTGCACATGCTATGTGATATAAAATATATTTTCAAAGGTTTACTTCCATTTTTCAGTCATAGTGATTACTTCTAACCAATTTTAGATAATAAATGAACAGGACAAAAGCACGTGGTAAAAGCAAAGTGGCCATACCCACATGTTGTAGACTGAGAGTGAACCCTGGTCGAATGAAGGTATTTTGATTTACAGTAGAATCAGACCTTCCTATGTTAAATATTGATTCTGCAGTCTCTTCTACTGAGGAAATCTCCCCTACTAAAGATTTTACAGTCTTCTGTTGAATATATATCTGGATTACATTACTAGAGCTGGAACTTTGGGACAAATCTGAAATTGAATTTAGATGTGCCTAATTTTTAGGTATGCTGTACTGCTACCAAAACCTTTAATTTCTGAGGTCTGGTAAGTATCATCACATGAGTGGGAAATTGTTTAGCTAGGATCTAAAAACATTTCCTAAAGAGAAAGCAATGACAGAAGATGTTCTCTTTTAATCAACAGTGCAGTTGTCCAAAAAGCTGCTCAAGGGCAGAGATCAATTGTCACGTTACTTGAAGGAATCGCAGCTCCAATGTGTAGCACCTGGCACAAGGTCACACCTCCCAGCCTGTCCTGCAGCAGCCTGCCTGCAGCCACATCTACCCTACCTACCTCCCAAGCCCCCTTCTGGGAAGGCAACACATGGACATGCAGTAAAAAAGTCAGCTGGGTAAGAGTCATATTTTTTCATTCCATGTGCCAAATTTTAATTTGATTCATTCTGATTTAGATTCACAATCCTTCCTTTGCATTCTTGTAAGATTTCTTACTTGTCTTGATCTCTGGTGCTATCTGTCTCTAAGCTAATTATTCAAAGTGTCTGTTGTAATCAACGGAGTTTTAATCAGTAACATCTAAGCTAATTATTTGCATCCTGAAGTAGTTACCTAGAAGAGGCTAAATTAATTGCTTCTTGAAAGTGGCTATTTCTTGCCATTTGGCCACAAAGAAAATACAATATTACTAACTTAGTGGCTGTAATCTGTATTATAGAACCCTAAATTTAGCTGAGATGAATTGTATAATTTTTGCTGTAAAGCATTTTAAAAAAAAAAGTCTTTAGAAGTACTTTGAAACTGATTTTTGTAGCAACCTATTACTTCCTCTTGTGGACCCTGTAAGCCTCTGTAGATGCCACAGAATAATTCAGCTTGGGGTAGGGTTTTTTTTCCATCTTGTCAAAACCTAATTTCAAAGTTATCTGAAATTTTATATATGAGACCAAGACTGGCTCTGAACTGATTACAGTATTTCTGTTCATGTTGCAATTACACCAGTTTTACAACTCCCAGTATGAAATTATCAGATGTAGTGTAGTGAGACTTTGTCTTCTACTGGGACCTCCACAGAGAAGTGATGCCTGGAATGAGGCTTAGGTACACTCTCTGTTCCAGTTTACAGCAATCTGTGTATTTTGCCTTTTATGATCTGTCAGTAGCGTGTCCCTTTTGCTGACACTGGAGAACTTCAGTGTGCTTTGCTACCTGTCCTTGCTCTTTAGGAAGACTGTGTAAACATCTTCTTTGTGGAAAATGAGCTCATCTGGGATTCTTGCTGTTCTTAGTTATACACAGGTTTCGATTTAATCTTTTGTGGCTATTAAGTCAGGTTCTCTTGACAAAAGCCCTCACCTCTTGATTGTGATGCTTTTGTCAAGAGAAGAATCACAGAATCACAGAATGTTGGG
>NW_010305742.1:0-10717 GCF_000700745.2 Antrostomus carolinensis
CCTCTAGCCAGGGTCAACCCACCACACAAGTCTTCCCCCAACTCTGCCACAAAATGCAGGATGTGAACGTACCTACACCAACGTGCAACTGGATAGGGAAGTAGCAGAGTCCATCCGTGTTCCAGCTGCTGACTCACGTTAGACTCAACATCTTGCAGGCAAAAGGGGGAATACTACTTAAATGGAAAGCTACAATTTACATTAGTTTAATTAAAGTCTTAACAGTCTAATCAAAGATTTGTCCAGTTAAAATCTGATACTAACATTTATAGTTCAAATTTTACTGAGTCAAAACTGATATACACATGCTTTCTACTATCTATCCATTTCTTTGGTGTTATGCTCAGCCTTTCACTGCCCCTTTAGGTCCTAAGGTCAGTCACTTCAGCCTACAGGAACACTATAGTGAGACCTCAGTGTCCCAGATCTTTACTGGGAGGAGCATGATGGTGGTGAGGTGATGTTGATGGGGAAGTGGGGGAGGGACGAAGAGGAGAATCCTCCCTTTTGCAAGGAGCGTGGTATTACATTGATGGTTTCTTCCTCCTCACACTACGGACCACATGGGGCTATTTTTATTTTCTTTCTTATTTATATTTTCTTACCACATTTTTACACCTTGTTCTTTCACCAGGTGTTTTTTCTATTTCCTATAAATATTTTATACAATGGGAAAAAATAAATTACAGAATTACTACACTATAGGAACTTAAAATAAAACCCACAGTTATTGCTGTCAAATTTCAGTTGTAAACCAACTCAGCAGTTTATAAAAAAGATTAAAAGACATGTACCTAGGTAAAAGTGCTGACTTTTCCCCATGCAAGTGGAATAAATTTTAATAGATGCCTTGTTTTTTCATTTATAATTTTTGACTGATTTATTGTATCCAGATGCTAAACATCGTTCATATTTCACTACACATACAATAAGAGTTCCCAGTTGCACAATGCAATTAATTTCAAAGCAGTCCCTGATTGCTGAGGGATGGTTTATAAAATCAAAATGGCCCTTTAAAAATATCACCAGGCAGTAAATTTTACAAGTGCTGAGCTTCAGTCATGTAGGAAATTAGGTGTTAAGAAATTTGAGTATAATATTGATTGAGCTCTCCAGGGTCATATTCTGCCATTATTCCCCTTGGAATCAACAGGAATTTTGAATTAAAATCAATAGCAGGATATTATGCTGTGATTAAATGCCTTAGGGATGATGTATATAGTGAAAAAACTGTTGAGATCATTCAGGACACAAGCATTGACAGTATAAACAATCCAATACAGGAACTGCAGTTCTCCTGTTGCAAGAAAACTTTCACAGAATCACAGAATGCTTGAGGCTGGAAGGGTCTTGTCAAGATCATCCAGTCCAATCCTCTTGCTCAAGCAGAGTAACCTACAGCAGCTAGCTCAAGCCCATGTCAGTCAGGATTTGAATACCTGCATGGATGGCAACTCTATAACCTCCCTGGGCAACCTGTGCCAGTGTTTGACCACCACTTTCATGACAGAAGTGCTTACTAAACTGCCTTTCCCTATTAAGAACTGATCATATAAGTAATGCCAAAGTGGGAACAGGTGAAAGTATTTTTCAAGTGAGATAAACTACACATGTCTGTGCTGTCAGATCTTTTTACATATAGTTTCAAAGGGGAATTTAGATTCTCCATTGTGAGGTAGTGAAGGTCAGTTCGGATATGCTGGTCTTTGGAGATTGTGCAATTTGTAGGTACAACCTCTGACCAAAATATTTATACCTAGAAGGGATGAAGATGAACAGGAGATGTCACTATCTGGTTATGGGTCCCAAGGGATGGTTACTTTATGAGCATAAAACATATGTATTGCTTTTATCTAAAAAAATACACAGATGAAAACTGCAAGCAACAGGACAATGTAGAAAATGCCAGTGGGTAACACCGGGTCCACTTTTCTGACTGTGATTCTAAACTAAGATTATCCATGTCAAAAGCTGCAATAAAAGACCAAAGAAAAAGGCAGTGGAACAAATATTTCCATTGTCAAAGGGGACAGAAATAAGTTCTCAGGTGTACCTACGCAACCACTCCATTTTCTGGTACCCTGCAAGATTCTTGACTGTGGAATGGTCACAAAGGGAAGGATTTCCTAAACCTGAATTCCTGCAGTCCTATTATGAGGAAAAATAGACCAACAATAAAGAAGAAAAAAAAAAAAAAGGAGGAGGGGGCTTCAGAAAGTCTCTAGTCCCAATCCCCGCTCCAAGCAGGGTCAGCTATGTGGTCAGATTGCTCAGGGCTTTATCCAGTTTTGATTTTGTTGGGTTTTTTTTAAAAAACTAAACTTGCAAATCACTCCTCTGAGGTTCACGTATATCAGCAGAGAAACTGGCAAACTGACAGAGCTGATTTACAATCTACTGCTGAATTGGAAAAAAATATGTTGAAACTGCCAGCACTGAGGTCAACAGACAACTCAGGATTCAAACGCTTCTGAACTACTACAAAACTTTCTGGATCATTGTTACAGCATATAAACATGAGACAATGAATCCCAATTAATTTGTGCACAATGCTGGACTCTGTGGGACATATTTGAAATACCAGTTCTGTGCTTTAGAGAACTCCATCCTCTGACATAATAAGAAATTTTATTGCAGCAATAAAGCAATTTATATGGCTTAGACTTTAAGGCTCAGACTTTAAGGTTTCTTGCTCCAAACAGATGTGCAGTCTGGCCTGATACTCTTCTGCCACACCAGTACTCATCAGAGTAATGTCTTTACTAAAGTAAACTATTTCTGAATCATGTGTTTGGCCAAACCACATCCACCACAAGAACACAGCAAGAATGAGAGAGAGATATTCTGCCCAGGGCCAGAGTGCTTCTGCTTTTGGCCAGATTATTCTGGAGATGTAAAACAAAATTATTGCATAACATCTGGGAATTCTAACACATACACATATCCTACCAAAGACTAATCACAACAGTTTCACATTTAGTCAAGTAAGCAGAAACAGTAGCTAGTCAATTAGCATTTAGTAAAAATAGTCCAGAAACTTCCAAAGCTTACAAGAGCTCCAGTAAGAAAAAAATCAGCTAGTATCTGAAAATTTGCAAAATCAGTAAGGCAGGAAAATAAAAGTCAAAACTATTTCAACAAAAACAAAACAAAACAAAAAAAACCACACACCCCAAAAAAACAAACAGACAAACCACCCAAAATCCATACTACTCACAGGTCACTGCAATCTTTTCAGATGCTGAAAACAGAATTTACAGTTCTAATGTTAAAAACTGGAAAACAGTCATTAGTGGATATTTGATTAAACTTCTGTATATATTTATTTTATCTGTTCTTCATCCCATGTACTTCATAGAGGCCATTAACAGTAGCTTAGGTATTATGACGCAAAATTTCTACTAAGAAGCCTGTGCTCATGTGCTCACAAGGAAACATGCAGATCCAAATTTGACTCCTCAGAGCATACAGGTCAATGGAAACTGTGCAGCATGGAAAATTGTCTATGTCCTTTACTACGTGCTTTTGTTAGTCCTCCACTTATTCAATTAATTTCTCAATCATCTCAAAGAATGAGACTGTATTAGTAGTATCTACATTTATTTTCATTAAACTAATAAGGATCCAAAAAATGGCCAAAGAAAAGAGAATAATCCATGAGTGTATTTCAATTACTTTGATCACAAAATACCATTCATCCAAAGATTCCTTGTATTCATTTTTCTTTAATATCATCAACCACATGCACTCTAAAACTTAAATTAAAAGAACCAAAAAACCCCAGATCACTGAATAGTTCTTTGGAAATGTGCCTAAGTTTATCTCTTCAAAGGTATGAACAAGCAGGAAGGATACATTTTTAGCAGCACTTTGAAATTCATGTTTCAGAGAATGGTTTGTGAAGTCTGAGAACATGCCACGCAAATGACCTTTCCCTTCTTCCAAGTAATTAAGATATAAAAAACACTTAAACTGTATATAAAAAACCCTTAAACTGTATCAGTTTTGGCAGTGACTGTCTCTCAAGTACTTGGACTTAATCATCAACAAGATGCCTCTCACATTCTCTTTTGTTGTATTCTCATTTCATTGTTTGCTGTTCCTATTACATAAATTACGCAGTTCTAATGAGAAAATTCAGAATTTCATCTTCTAAAATGTCTTTCTTCCTTCTCCCTCCCCTTAAAAGCACACTAATCTCAAGACTGGAAAAGCTGATAATATCTAAAGGTTGGAGAGAGTATAAAGGAAGAAAATAGGAGAAAAGCATCCTGATGTGAAATATAATCTAAGATTTGCTGCCAAGCAAGTTCAGAATGTTTGCATTTCATCACGCATCTTTTCATTTGATTGTGTCTAACCTTTCATACGTTTGAAAAATGAGAATAACAGAAACATGATCTAGCAATAGCTGTATTAGTGGATAATACATATTCCACATAGACTGGTAATGAAATATGGTTCGTAAAAATGTTATTGCATATATGAGATTAAAGGTTTTTTCCTTGAAAGAATTATCAAAAGTTACATGGAGTATTGCATTAAAAATACTGCCTGAACGCAAGTGTATCTAAGGCTGCTTTGTATTGGTCCTACAGTTAAATTGAGGCCCTATTATTCTAGTTACCAAAACTTAACCATGAGTCTTTCTCACCCTCATAAAAGGGAATGATTTATATCCCTGAGCAAGCTCATGTTATAAGAATAAATATATAAATCAAATGAATTATAGATTTGGCAAAGAATCAGGAAGTCTTAGAGGATTTGCAAACAATAAATTGCTGGTTAAAAAAAAAAGTCACATGCTTGTATCACATACATGTTTTGATGGAGCAAGGACAATAAAGACTTCCTTTTTTGTTGGATTTGCTTATTTTCTACCTGTTCTTAACTTGGAATTCAGTTCTCACATTCAGTCACATGAGGATGAAGATCTCTGTAAAACATTCTAACTTTTGCACATTAAAAAAAAAATGACAACACAATTAAGCTCTAAAAAACAAATGTTAACTCATCAGCTTCTTACTTCAATATACTCTGAGAACAGAAACAGTCATTGACTTTAATGACTAAAATAAACTTTTCCATTTCTTTTGCTTCTCCTAGGAAATCAGCAGCTCAAGCAAGGAGTAAGCAACTCTGCCTGGCAATGCACCTGCCACAGGTAAGCATCTGCAAGTAGAGGCTATCACAGACCAGCACATACATGGAAATAACTCATTGCTACAGAAGGCAGCAGTTGTTCACTCCCAGACCAGCTCCATTCCATCACAAATCTGGCCACAAATTAGTCAGATTAGATGTGGCACTTCCCCATAAAGAGATGTTCAGGAGTTTGAAGGGTATAAATTTGAGGGCTGGGGTTGGCTAATGAACAAGTCTGCTTTTAAAAAAAGGAGGCCCCACCTCTAGATATTTCTTGGATCTATCTTTTGTGTTAACATAGAAGCACCCCCAAAAGGCTACTGCTATGTCAACACAAAATTAAAATCTCACTGAGAAAATCGGGAAGTTGTGATAAAATGCTTATGAAGAAAGGAGCAGTGGCCGCAAGAATCACTACTGTCAGGCAGTCTGAGAGCCCTGACTTGAATGTGCAACTTAGACCACGGAAGATAAATTGCATGCCAAAAACACAGATATTAAATTATTGCCTTTAAGAGTTGGATACTTTTAGAAGGGAAGCCTACTGAGGATGGCAAGGAGCAAAAATTAAGCAGACAGGAAAAATGTCTAATACAGGAAATAGTCTGGGTAACAGCAACCAATGATTTAACTACTGATATAAACAAAAAATAGTATCTATAACAACACTACAAACACTAACATTGTTAATAGCAGTGCTTACCTCTCCTGGAAGCCTGTTTGCTTTTTTTCCTCTCACTTAAACCTCCACCAGCATCCCTGTATTAGCGGCTAATGCTGCAGACATAGGGTAAAATGCCTTTGCACATAAAACCCCTTTCCCTTGCACAGCCACAACGGTAGACCTTTACTTTTAGGAAAGGAAGGAGCTTACAATTGCCATGCTTCGCCTTGCATCAACCATACAGTCCCTGCTATAATGGACCCCATGCGGAAAGCAAAGCAATGAAACTAGAAAAGGTGAGAGACATTTCCAACCCTTTGAAGGACCCTAGACGTAAGTGGTAACAGTCACAAGTGCAACCGCTTTAGTTTGCTTAATTTTTTAATGCTAGATGACCACATGAAACTGATCTAAGACCACACTGCTACCTAAAGGGGCAAGCTCCTTCCCCTTACCCTAAGTAGTGTATTACTGATGCTTCCCTTGTATTAGTGCAAGCATTTGCGCAGCCACATGGTGAGCTGATCAGAAAACTGATTTGGCTGGAACTAAGCCAGCAAAAAACCCATTAAAGCTGATTCATTTTCAATGGTCCCTTGCTCCAGTATACTGTGTGCTCCCCTGGCAACAGCCCAAAGGACAGGGCAAAATGCACAGCAGAAAATGAAAGGGAAGGCAGGAACTTTCTTTTCAAGAGAAGTCTGACTTAAAAACACCAACATCAAAGACATGGTATTAGTTAAACTGAATGGAAATTCTAGCCATCTAGTACATCTTCTATGCTCAACTAAGACATACTGAAAAAAAGGCCAATGCTTCCTTAGCAATTAAAATCAGAGCTACTTGGTTCAGTAATACATCTTTGATTATTATAGAGGAACGCTTGTGATTTTCTTCAAGCACGTAAGTTTACTGAAGTGAAAAGTAACACTGTTCTCGTCATTCTAGAGGTGAAACTTGGTATAAGTGTTGCACACTTTATAAAACCAAGAGCCTGCTTTGGAAACCAAAATATTAGCTCTGCAGTCAGTGCTCCAAAACATAAAAGTGATGGCTGGGTATGCTATTGAATGAATCACAGGTGGGGAGTGAATTAATCAGTGTAAAAAACTCCGTGTATAGAGAAAGTAAAGGATCTGCAGTTTGAATTGTTAATTTCATTGTCTTTTCCATATATTTCCATGGTATAGCCAATCTTTCATATCTCTCTGAGGCACTACCATCAGGGGTTCTTAGGGAAACTAACCACATCTGAACTGTTTTTGTTTCACATAACTTGGATGTATCTGCAACTGAAGCTTTTCAATTTCATTGTTGACCAAAAGCACAACCTAATCTCTTCAATTCTATTTCTTCTGTAGTCACATTTTATGTGTATCCAAGACCGACATAGAATCACAGAATCATAGAATGGTTTGGGTTGGAAGGGACCTTAAAGATCATGTAGTTCCAACCCACCTGCCATCAGCAGGGACACCTTCCACTAGACCAGGTTGCTCAAAGCCTCATCCAACCTGGCTTTGAACACTTCCAAGGAGGAAGCATTCACAACTTCTTCGGGCAACCTGTTCCAGCGTCTGACCATCCTCACAGTGAAGAACTTCTTCCTAATATCTCATGTCAATCTACCATCTTCCACTTTAAAACCATTGCCTCTTGTCCTATCACTACCTTCCCTTGCAAAAAATCCCTTCCCAGCCTTCCTGTAGGTCCCCTTCAGGTACTGGAAGGCCACTATAAGGTTTCCCCAAAGCCTTCTCTTCTCAAGGCTGAACAGCCCCAACTTTCTCAGCCTGACTTCATAGGAGATGTGCTCCAGCCCTCGGATCATCCTCGTGGTCTACTCTGGACTTGCTCCAGTAGGTCCATGTCCTTCTTATGTCAGGGGCCCCAGAACTGGACACAGTACTCCAGGTGGGGTCTCACGAGAGCACAGTAGAGTGGGAGAATCACGTCCCTCAACCTGCTGGCCACGCTTCTCTTGATGCAGCCCAGGACATGGTTGGCCTTCTGGGCTGCAAGCGCACATTGCCAGCTCACGTTGAGCTGCTCATCCACCAGTACCCCCAAGTCCTTCTCCTCAGGGCTGCTCTCAATCCATCCTCCGTCCAGCCTGTTTTTGTGCTTGGGGTTGCCCTACCCCAGGTGCGGGATCTTGCATGATAATTTATCATGCAGAAGGGGTTATGCAGAACTGTGTCTATTTCTACCATAAGAGGATGGGGGTGAGGGAATTTATGCCTTTCAACACAAAACTTTCATGTGGAAAAACACAGTTTATTTTAAAATGTCATTCCTATGACATTTTTGCCTTTTTTGGAGACGCATGGTTTTTTTAAAAGATACAAGCACTTTGGAGCCCACAGTTCCCCGAGGAAATGGAAATGTGAGTCTGATTTCTTGCTGTTGCATAAAAGCACAAAAAACTCAAGTATTAAATCCTAACTTTTTGTTTGATTATTGCTAAATGACAACTTTAGGATCTTTACTCCTTAAACAACTTCCTTTCCTAAAACATCCTACTAACTAGACCTCCCATGAAATAAATCCCATCTTTTACTACTGGACTTGCAAAAGCCACAATGAAAAAGTATTCTCAAATCTTGTAGCTGATTTAGATTGCTAATAAAAATCCTTTATCAAATGACACAAAGCCTGTGATTACACCAACTCCATTTGTAGATGCTCGATTGCATCTGAAATGAAATTCAGGAGGTATTCAACTGTGCATAAGGATTTAATTAAATCTTTCCAATACTTGACATTATAGATATTCGTAACACTGAATTTTGATCCAGAATTGCTTAGATTTCAGCTCTATGTGTCTTGAAGGGAAGATCAGTTACATATTCAGTATTAGAAATGAAAGAAAACAGGAAGTGTAGTATAAGTGTACAGCTGTATAACATTCTGCCTTTAAAAAGAATGCAAAAGACATACAGACATTATTGAGCTCTACAACATTCACTCATGCAGGACTGCTACAATGCCATTACTTGTATAACAAAAGAGAACACCTTTAAGGAAATGCATGCATTTAAAACTACTGGATAGCTACATCACTATTTCCTCCCATTGTCTAACTGCCAATGGCATTTACTTGCAAGTGGAAGTTTCTCCTCTAGAAAGCATCATCTCCAACATCACAGTATTCCCCCAGCACTCAGTAGTCCAAAATCCCTAGTAGCTAAAGGCACTATACCAATCTACATATTCTTCTCCGAATATAAAATGCTCTTGGCATTCTGTTCTTTCCTGCAAAAAGGGCTTGGCTTTCTGCCTTCTCCCACCAGTCTACACACAGGCTTTCTCCACATCTTTGCCCCACTCATTCTTATTCAAGAGCTAATAATGCAAGAGTGCCCTTGGTTTCTCCCACAATTTTAATCTGACCAGTCCAGTACAAAAGTGTTTCTAACCATAGGAAGTTCCCATTTTAATAATGCAAGTTTCTAGTAGTATCACTATACAACACACATGGGATATAACAGTATAGTAACTCAACTCAGACTACAGGGGCAAAAAGGCCCTTAAGAATGCTTTGCAAAACTATATATAACCTATATATTTACCAAAAAGGGCAATTGTTTGTGGCATGTACTTATGAGACCTATTGCCTTTTTGTCTTCTGAGTTACAACACTGTGTATGGTACAAAAAACTGAACTTCTGTAAGAGGCAGGAACAGATTAATCTTATCCTATTAAGAATGAAAAAGCAAGATGTTAAATAAAGCCCATAAACCCAAGCTAGAAAAATAGTTGTTTCACAGGTAAAAAAATACTTATCTTTTCTGCTGTTCTGTCTGCTGCACCATCCTGTTAACATCAGCTTCCATGGGATTTCTGTATCTACAGAAATGCACACTCACATTACTGTGGTTAGTCTTGTTAAACAAACCCACACACCATAAAGTCACAGAACCACACAGAATCACAGAATGGCTGAGGTTGGAAGGGACCTCTGAAGGTCATCTAGTCCAACCACCCTGCTCGAGCAGGGACTCCTAGAGCACATGAACCAGGAATTTGTCAGGACAATTTTTTAATACCTCCGGGGATATTTTTTAATATCTCCCTGGGCAACCTGTTCCAGTGCTTGGTCACCCTCACAGTAAAGAAGTTCTTCCTTATGTTCAGGTGGAACTTCCTATGCTGCAGTTCATGCCCGTTGCCTCTTATCCTATTGTTGGGTACCAATGAGAAGCATCTGGCTCCATCCTCTGGACACTCTCCCTTTAGATATTTATAAACATTAATCAGATCCCCTCTGAGTCATCTTTTCTCCATGCTGAATAGGCCCAGCTCCCTCAGCCTTTCCTCTATATGAAAGATGCTCCAGTCTTTTAATCATCTTAGTCACCCTTCCCTGGATACTCTTCAGGAGTTCCATGTCCTACCTATACTGGGCAGCCCAGAACTGGACACAATACTCCAGGTGGGGCTTCACCAGGGCTGAGTAGAGGAGAATCACCTCTCTCAACCTGCTGGCAACACTCTCCTAATACAACCCAGGATACCGTCAGCCTTCCTGGCCACAAGAGCCCACTGCTGGCTCATATTTAACTTCTTGTCCACCAGGACTCCCAGGTCCTTCTCCACAGGGCTGCTTTGCAGGAGGTCAGTCCCAACCTGTACTGGTACATGGGGTTATTCCTTCCCATATGCAGGACCTTGCACTTCCCCTTGTTGAACCTCATCAGGTTACTCTCTGCCCCCCTCTCCAGCCTGTCGAGGTCCCGACATATCCAATGCTCCTCCCAGTTTAGTATCATCAGCTAATTTGCTGAGAAGGCACTCTGTTCCTTCATCTAAGTCATTGATGAATAGGTTGAACAACAATGGACCCAGTATTGACCGCTGGGGGACACCACTAGATACTCCAACTTGATTCCACACCACCAATGACA
>NW_010305743.1:0-28745 GCF_000700745.2 Antrostomus carolinensis
AGGGTGGTGAGCTTACAGTGCACCTTCCTCAGTGCCTGGAGGATTTCGAATTCCAACATTTCATGGTCACTGCAGTCAAGACTGCCCAAGAGCTTCATGTTCCCCACCAGTCCTTCCTTGTTGGTGAGAACAAGGTCCAGCATGGCACCCCTCCTCGTCAGTTCCTCGACCACCTGGAGAAAACATTCTTCTCATAACAAGTTCTGCTGAAATGAAAACACAGCTATTCTAACTACTAAAATAATTACTCTATCCTAGCAAAACCAGGACAGAACTCTATGGCTGTAACGGAAGAAGACAGAGAGGAAAATTAAACAAGATGCTTTGAAAGAAGATGAGTAGGAGGCTGAGGGTGCATAAAAGGGTCTATTGAGTTTCCAGAGGTACTTATAAACTTTAATAGATTCTGCAAACCTGTAGACTTTGCTTGCATTTCTCTGGTTTTAGTATTATTTATGTTGTTTTAAGTGTATACTGTACTATAAGTTACAGTCCTTGATAATTATCTTTAGATTCTCCCTTTTGGGGAAGCACAAGTGAATGGCAGAAAGGTTTATTGTTGTCTCTGGATTATTGGTCAAGTCAATACCTGCATCAGAAACATTTCAGCGTCCATTGGTATTAGACTGATATTGATGGAGAGAGGATTATCTGTTTTCCGTTAAATTAGCTTTATTCTAAGAGCTTATTATTTATTCTATGTTTATAATATAGCTAGTTTCTAGCCTAGATTGGCTTCTTCCTTATTGTCAAGGAAAATTGCAGGGCTGTAAGTATCATCAAAAATTCAATACAAGTGTCAAAAGAAGCAGCAGAATTTCTTCTGTTTTCTTAAAAGAAAGCAAAAGAAAAAAAAAACAAACCATAAACCAGGAAAAAAAGAAACTTCATATATCTCTCTCAATTCTAATCTGTATTAAAAGATGTTGAAAATGTTTGTGTACTTAATATGGAAATGCATATTGTTTCTGAACATGAAGAATAATGTTTTGAGTTTATACTAAATAATGAGTATACTGTTGAGTATAGTATTTTCAATCAGTCATTATTTTAAAATTGTATTTTTTTCCTGGTTATTTATCCAGGCCATTTCTTCAACATCTAGCAATCAGTATCACATTGGCATACTTCAAGAAGCTTGTATATGGAAAAGTACTTACAGAGCTGACCTTCTTATGGCAACAGAATAATTACAACTATATCTATTTGAAAATCTCTGCTACTATGTTATTTAAGAGAAGAACTGATATTAGATATACAATATAAAACATAAAAAACCCCAAACTTGAAATAAAAGGGATTAATATTGCTCTGTGAAAGCATTTGATATTTTCAGCATGCATAAAGTTTTCAGATACTTATCAGAAATTCAGAGAGCAAATACTTAGAGAAAAGTACTTTTATCAGAATAAAAAAACACCTGTAGAATGCCTAGTTTCTGTAGAGTTCTTGGACCTCCATTCGATATAAAAGAATTTCTTAACATCACTACACAATGCAATTTTTATTTACCCTAGGAGACTGAATTGATCATCTGATTTACAGAGTCTGCATATCTCAAGCTAAAGGCCCAAACCATTTTGTCATTCCTTTCTGAGAATGTTTCAGCAGTGTTTTATTCTAAATATACAAATTAATCATTAACTGTCGTCTAAAAAAGACAAAAAAAAAAAAAGCAGAAAATATGTTGGTGCACTCTCAACAGAGAGAGCTAAGAGTGAAATGTTGTCATTTCTTAGTGATTCTATCCTTTAGCAATGATTTGAATTTTTTTTAAGGTCTCTTAGCCTTACCTTGTTTTGCTTTTCTATCCAGAAATGCTTCCCTCTGTCAGTGCCACTAGGCTCTACCCAGTACACCTTTGAACTTGGAAGGCATCCAGTGAAGAGCCACAGAGTTTACTTGTGCCCTACCAGGGGGGAATCAAGATATGGTGCATATGTAATATGTCATCCAGTTTTCTTAGAACTTGTAAAAGATCCAGCTGTGTTGTTAATTTGGTCAGGCCTCAGGCCTTCCACAGCACATCAGTTTTGCTTGATTTACATTCCGGAGCCTACATTATATTTCCATGTCAGGAATCTGTAGAAGAAAAGATACTTATCAAGCCCCTCACATTGCAAGACAACAGCTAAAAGAGTCCAAAGAAATGTAGTGGATATAATGCATTCTGTAAATATATTTTCTGCCTGCTTGTTTATGAGAGAATATTTCTATTGATATTTGTCTGTAAGAAGGACCAGAGAGAAAATATTTTCTTTTTCAAGATTCATAGTTTACATTTTCATTTTTTCTTAATAATTTGAAAAAAAAAAAAAAAAGCAAATAAAAATTGCCTATTTGTCTACTTGGAAATTGTTTTCTTAGTTACCCTAAATATATAATATGGTTCATGTTATTATGTTTACTATTATGCTGAAATAATTCTGGCAGTTATTTCCACTTTTTTTACCTAGCTTGACAAGAAATATCTCCTTGGAAAAAAACCCAAAAAAACCAAAAAAACCCCAAACCAAATAAACCCAGCAAATTAAAACAAGAAAGAATGTGAGAGAACAAGACAGCAAATTTTGATAGTCACTGCAGAAAGTTTTTTACATAAATAGAAACATTACTAAGAGTCAGTGTTGTAGTGAAATGAAATGATAAATCATATGCATACATATACTTAAGGAGGAAATTTTCTAAAGTAAGAATAGAACATAAGAATCCAAATCTTTCAAAAGAAGAAAAATTTAAAAAATAAAATAAAGGACTGCTTACTTTTCCTTAAGGTAGTTTCAGAGGACAACTTTTTTCTAAGAAGGATAATACGTTCAACCATAGAGAAATATCTACTGAAAATACTTGCTAGTCTCCCTTTCAAATATTTTATTCGTAATTGGAATTAATAATCAAATGAAACAACAACTGGAAATCAGAAGGGTGGAGTTTATGCTTCAATACACATGGCTACATACCTTAGGAAATGCTGGAGAAAGTGAAGGTTGAGAGTTTTTATTCGATTATGTAACTAAAACACTTTGTGACACATCTTTTCTTATATTCCTTTGATATCAATATTCAATGATACTAAAAATCAAAAACCGTAAAAGCATAATTGACTTCCTGAAGCCTCTGGAGTACATTTAAATATATTAAAAAGTTTTAGTGATGTGTACATGTGCAATATTTACAGTATTCCAATAACATAGATATGAGAAATTAAATATATTGGTAAACATGTGAGAAGCAACTGGAATGAACAGCAAATTATATGAGTAGGTATATTTAAAATATTGATAAAATACTTGATCTTGACATTTAAGTACTTTAGCAGGATGATGACAAATTTACTATAGCCTTTGTAGGGCAAAAAGTTCTGAAAATAAATCCCAAGTATTTTTAATTTATTACAAAAAAAATGTGTTTGTTACAAAATTAAAAATATTTAAAAAGGATTTGTGAAAATTTGTAGAAGACATAATTAGGTAAGTTTCTGAAATTTTGAATCATTACTAGAAATGATACACTGGAGTTGCCTGTCATTATCTTTTGCAGCAACTACATTTGTGGCTTTAGTGTAGTTCAATATGACCCTTCCTTGTTGTTGTTTCCCAGCATCAAAATTGGATGTTTTATTCAACACTTAACTGCATTAATGTTGAATATGGAAAATAGTTTTGATGGAAATTATTAAATAAAATTTCACATTTTTTTCACAGAAATAAGGATGAGGCAACCAACTTTTATTTGCTAATGTAGTTTTGAGGAGTGTCTTAATGGAAATAGGAAGACCAGGTTCAGTTCTTCCTTTGTCCAACCAGATTTAAAAACCATTTTCCTCAGGAACAGTACTGATCCTATTTCTGTTTCTCCAGCTGTTGCTTTTTCACTTGCCTTGGTTAATTAGGGTTTCCATATGCCCAGTTACTACTTCATGCCATATGTGTTTCCTTTATATCTGTACTTGATATCTTAGCATTCTGATATTTAAAGAACCTTGAGCCTACTTGACAAAGTAACAAACAGGGATAATATGATTAAATTGAAACTTCAGTTTAAGATTTTATAACTTGGAACAGGAATCTAAATACTCAATTCTCATTGAAGTTGTTGATAACTGTATATGCAAATAAGTAGAATCTAAAATTCACAGCCCAAGATTAGAAACTTCCCTTCCCTTCCCTTCCCTGTCCCTGCCACTGAACTGAAAGTCCTACTGTTTGTTCAGTTCCCATATGAAAAACTCTGATTCTTCGTATTCTGTCATAGCAGAGATTTTGAGGCCAAATACTTTTCAGAAAGTTCTAAGGTAATCAAAAATAAATTATTTTGTTAAATAATATTATTTTTTTAACTAGAAAAGTGTAGAAGAGATCCATAAATCAAAGTTCTTGGTATTCATTCACACTCAGGGAGTGATGGACAAAATTATGAAGAATAACCACTTATTTCCAACAAGCATCAAGGCCATTCATTTTGATTTAAGAATCATATTTCTGAAAATAAGCTTGGAAAAATTGCTCATCACAAAATCTCTTATAGTCTGTTTCTATATTTCACGTTCTCTTTTTGAAATAGATACGTGGCTTTATTTACTTTGTTGGACACAATTTCAGTGGAAATATGTGAATAGTGGCTATCCTTGTATGCCCAGGTACTTAAGAATCTGCAGGCAGTCTCACTTTGCACTCACTTCAGAAATTACCTGTGCTGTTGGAGATGCAAACTACTATCTCAGGAAGATTAAGGAAAATTTATGTTTCCCTTCTTCTGTTGTTCTAACAGAATTCTTTGAATGGAAAATACATCATGTTGGAGGTTGTACTGTTGTCTGAATTCAAGTATTAGCCTTCACTCCTTAAATAGTGTGGTGGGCTGACCCTGCCTGAATTCCAGGTGGCCACCAAGCCACTCTATCACCCCCTTCCTCAGCAGGATGTAGAGGGGAGAAAATAAGATGGAACAAAAAAAAAACCCCAAACAAACCCAAATTCATGGGTTGAGACAAAAGGCAGTTTAATAGAAACAAAGCAAAGCTGTGTGGACAGAAGCAAATGAACAAAATATTTATTCTCTACTTCCCATCAGCAAGCCATGTTTGGTCACTTCCTGGGAAGCAGGGTTTCGCATACACTGAGGTTCCTGGAGGACAAACTGAAATAATTAAGGCCCCTCCCTTCCCCTTCAGTTCCCCTTGTTTTGCCTTCTGAGCAGACGTCATATGGTCTGGAATATCCCTTTGGTCAGCTTGGGTCACCTGTCTTGGCTGTGTCCCCTCCCAAGACTTTCTCCACCCCCAGCCCACTGTGGGGGAAAATGTTGGAGAGACAGTCTTGATGCTGTGCTAGCACTGCTCAGCATTAACCAAAACACTGGTGCGTTATCACCTCCTCTCTAGCTACTAATACAGAACACATGTATTAGCCCTATGAGGGCTGCTATGGGGAAAATTAACTTCATCCCAACCAGATCCAATATAAATAGTAAGAAGACAGAAAACTTAGAACAAGTACTTAAACCTCTTGTCAGTTGATTGCATGGACATGAGCACAAACGCATAAAAATAACCTACAGTTCTTTTGCTCTTGTTATGACTCAGTGAGTGTCTCAGTTTTAGAAAAGGAAGGAGATACTAGGGCTTTTTAAATATAGTTCAAATGAAAGATTTATACTGGTTTAATATCATCAAAATAAAATTACCAAAACCCATGTAAATTACTACCTACTAATTTTTTTCATATTAAATTATCAATTTATTTCTCCCCTCCATAGTTTCATACTGTTACACAGTGTCTTTTAAAAAGTAAGCAGTATTTTTATGCACTGGAAATATATTAAATTATTAATGCAATTGATTTCATGCAGAAGGTGCTGAGATACTGCAAGAATGCATAAAGCCTTAGAGAATTAGGCAGTTATGGCCTGTCCCAATAGATAACACAGTGCCCTGACATATGAGAAAGGCCAGCACAAAATATTCACACCTCCACACCTTCTCAGAATTTAGGACTCTCTTCTCTCAGTGATGCACAATATATTAGAGTTAATATGAGTTACAGCACAGATTCACTGCGCATTAAGGCAACGCAAGATCCCTGAGGTTCTTTCTCAGTATTTTGCAGAGTTCCGTAAAATGTGAACATCCGTTAAACAAAGTGTCTAGCTCTTCTGCTTTCAAAAAGAGCTTTAGTTCTATAAATCAGTGTACTTATGTATTGTTTACTCTGTTCCTGGATGATCAGGAATAACGATTCAAATGGGGGTGAACATTTTACTTATTCATCTTAATGTTGTACAGACAACAAAGGCAAGTATCAGGTTGAAAGCTAGAATTACATGCTTATATTTACAAATAGAAAACCAAAAATAAAACAGAGGATGATCTTAACCTATAATATAGTTTACATTTTGGAAACAACTTTGCCTTAGATGGTATCTTTCAGAAAACTGAATGGATAATGATTTTCTGAAAGGAAGAGGCTAATAGTACTCCATCAGTGTTTTCCATTATAGCAGCATGTTCAACATATTCATCTGTATGCAAAAATTCCTTAATACCATAATTGCAATAAAAGCAGATAAAGTCTTGATGATCTAAAGGAATAGAGCATGAGGAAACTTATCTGTGAAATTTATTTCTTGACAGGAACTTGATAACTTTAGATTCACTAGAAGTTTTCTCTGCATTTCTGCAGACTGTAGGCTAAGTCTTTAGTCTGTAAGAGTTTGATTTTATTAATGTTGCAGATGTGCTCCAAGGTTATTCTGAGTTTATATGTTATTTTTTGCAGTTTGGACAGGCAAATTTTATATGAGTTTGTGAGCTGACTGAATGCTCTACAAAGGATAAGTTGGTTTTACTGCACATAACTGATAGGGTCACCACACCCAGACATGAAATAAAACTCTAATCCTATTAATGTCATCCAGGAGTACCTCTTATCTGGTTTGGGATTTACTTATAACTATGATTAATTGTAAGCGTTTATTTTTAGTACTGTAAGAACATGGAGTGATGAATATTGATTTTTTGTAAACTGTTGAATAGGGTAGGAAGCAATAATGATAATATTAATATACTGAATACACTCCAGAAGAAAATATTCTTACTCAAATAGAAAAGTACTTTTTTTTATGTGTAATGCCATATAACATTGTATCAGATAAGAATCAAAATGAAAATATGTCTCAATATTTTTCACTCATTTCATCTTTTGATGATGATTTCCTTAAAAGGAAAACGAAACATCTCGGTTACCTGCAGATCATGAGGGAAGAGCTTCTCGGCTTTCATCTACTGGTGAATTACAGAAAATACAACATGGGCAAGGACCTTTTTTGATGTGTATTCTTCATATCTTTGCTCTTTCAATGTCTTTGGGGCATTTTGTTCTTTTAAATTAAAATTCTTTTAAAATCAAGTTGGAGGATGCATGGTAAAATTATCTTTTTTATGATTAAACATCATGATCTGAGGGGAGAAAAACAAACCATCATAACCTAACCAGTCGAGGAACTGAGAAGTGAAAGTGGACAGTACTGAAGAAATGGGAAAAATATAAGGCCAAATGCATTTGAGTTTGGGTTTCCTCCTCCTCTTAATGCATGTAAGGGAGTCTCCACCAACCAACAGAACTTGTCATAATGGAGTTAGAGAGTAACCCCAGATCCATCACCATGGCTTGACTTCAAGTTCTTCCATGAGACATTACAAAAATGAACTATCACAAGGTGTTGCCCCAGTGTAATGGGTGTCAGAAGAAACTGATCATCTGCATAATGCTTTACTTGCTGTCATACATGTGTATATATACATATGTGTACATAAGTACACATACATATGCATACTGTCATACACAGAGCAGGAGAGAAGGACTGTTGTAAATTAATGCCAACTGAAGGACAAGTAGAGATAATTATTTTCTTCAGTATTATAATGTATTTTTGAGGTTGATGTGTAATGGTGGTTCTTCAGGGCTATGTTAGATCAGTCATCTTATGTGTATTTCTAGGCAACGCAGAGCACTATTAGCTACTTATGATGGTCTTACAGTGACTCTGTACTTTAAACTCAAGGTCTAATGACCAAAACAGATTCAATTTAGAAAATCCAGCTTCTAAAAATGAGCACTGTGTGATTATTCCAACTTGTGGGGAGATACTAGGGAATCTCCTGCTGTTCTTGAGCTTGTTAAGGCACTGGTGCTCACACATCCTAAATTTGCATTCGTTTATGCATCCCATTTACAGGAGAACATTCTGATTTCAGCTGGAGTTAATTTGCTCATCAAAGTAGCACAACTGTGAGTTTTACTCATTTGAGACTGTTACCGGGAGGTTTCCTTTCACTCCAGAAAGTTTTACTACAGTTAATAATAGTTTGAGAAATCCAAGCCTTTAGAAAACTATGTCAAAATTATCTCAAAAGTGTGAATGTTTATAAACTAGTGTAAAACAACAGATATTTTCTGGGTGAAAAACAAACAAACAAACTAAAACAAAGAACTTGTCTATCAGTACCTTTGCAATCAGTTCCCCCTCCCTAAGTAGTCACACAGAAAACGTGCAACAAAGAGTGAGAAACACAACAAAAAGCAATTTTTGGCAAGCTAAATGTCTCAGGGTTAAAGTATTTGGATGAGTTAAGTAGATCCCACAAACTTGTTAAGAAATAACAGGTGGGAATGCACCTGTTTAGGATGGGACACAATTGCCTTATACCTATTCAAATATTCACAATGGAATTTCATATCTCATGAAGTGGTAAGGTTTTTATATCCTTTTGTCCTTGTCTAAGAATGGAGCATCAAAGATCCATAAGTCATTATGCTACACCCAAATGATGTTTTACTGGAAATTAATACTGTATAAAGCAGCGTGCATTTGGTTGTCAGCAGGTAGTAAAAAACTGTTATGTAGTGCCTTCTCCAGGAAAGACTTCTGTTGCCTGCCAGATGAGCTATCACATCTATTTAAAAGTTAAAAAAAAATGCTATCTTAAGAAACCAAGATACATTTTGTTATTTTACATGTGTAATTTGTGAGTACAGAGTAATTTTTATCAGCACTAAAATAATAAATTAATTGAGTCTTTTGGATGTAACGTTGAATATCTGAAATCAAATCAAGGACTGCTTAAAGGTAAGATAACTGAAAGGAGGAAATAAATTGTTATAAGCTACAAAGGCATCTTGGATAAAGTTGAAAAAGAATTAGGACGAAATAATAGAAGACTGAGGTGGGAGCAGAATATGCAAGACCTTTAGCGATCCACTGCATTTCACTGAGTGTGAATTTGGTGAGAGTACTTCTGACTTTTGATTATATCATTTTTGTGAAAATCACATGGGTAAATGCATGTGATTTTATAAGACCAGTATTTTGGGAAAAGAATGCAGTGCTTCAAGTGAAACATAGTAAATAGTAAAATACTGCTTACCAAGCCACTTTCCATCATTTTTCAGCAGTCCTGGCTGACTGGGGCTGTCCCAGCAGATTGGAAGTTAGCCAGTGTGACACTCATCTATAAAAAGGGCCTGGAGAAATTGACTACTCACAGCTTGGATAGGCATATACTGTGCTGGGTAAAAAGCTGGCTGGATGGCCATGCCCAAAGAGTGATGGTGAATGGAGTTAAATCCAGTTGGCAGCTGGTCACGAGTGGTGTTCCTGAGGGCTCAGTACTGGGGCCAGTCCTGTTTATCATCTTTATCAATGATCTGGACAAGGTGACCAAGTGCACCCTCAGTAAGTTTGCAGATGACACCAAGCTGGGTGGAAGTGTTGATCTGCTTGAGGGTATTGAGGCTCTGCAGAGGGATCTGGACAGACTAGGTCGATGGGCTAGGACCAATTGCAAGAGTTTCAATGGGGCCAAATGCTGAGTTTTGCACTTTGGCCACAACAACCCCTGGCAGCGCTACAGGCTTGGGAAGGACTGGTTGGAGAGCTGGTCAGCAAAGAAGCACCTGGGGGTGTTGATTGATGGCTAGCTGAACATGAGTCAGCAGGGTGGCCAGGTATCCAAGAAGGCCAATGGCATCCTGGCCTGTATCAGGAATAGTGTGGCCAGTAGGATCAGGGAAGTTATCCTACCCCTGTACTCAGCACTAGTGAGGCTACACCTTGAGTACTGTGTTGACTTTTGGGCCCCTCACTATAAGAAGCACTTGGATGTGCTGGAGCATGTTCAGAGAAGGGCAACAAAGCTGATGAAGGGTCTAGAGCACATGTCTTATGAGGAGCAGCTGAGAGAACTGGGATCGTTTAGCCTGGAGAAAAGGAGGCTGAAGGAAGACCTTCTTGCTCTCTACAACTACCTGAAAGGAGAATGTAGAGAGGTAGGAGTCAGTCTATTCAACCAAGTAACAAGTGATAGGACAAGAGGAAATGGCCTGAAGTTGTGCTAAGGGAAGTTTAGATTGGATATTAGGAAGAATTTATGTACTGAAAGGGTTATTGGGCATTGGAATGACTTGCCCAAGGTAGTGGTGAAGTCCTCATCCCAGAAGGTATTTAAAAGTCAAATAGATATAGTGCTTAGGGACATGGTTTATTCAGGGACTTTTCAGTGTTAGATCAATGACTGGACATGATGATCTTAAATGTCTTTTCCAATCTAGACAATTCTGTGATTCTATGATATTAAGGAAACCAGTGTGGAGGATTACAGAACACAAACCATATTCAGTAAATATTATCTATTTCATTTATGGTTTCTAAAGAGCAAGGTTTTGTCGTAAGCTTGATTTACCATTATATGTTTATTTTACTTTCAGATCTTAGGAATCACATAGGCAATTTGAGCTTTATGCTTGGGTATGTAGAGAAGTCAACTACATGTTGTTGGTTTTCTACTCATATTTATAAACATTTCTCATCTCCCCTCTTAAAGTATTATTACCCAGGACACAATAACTGTACAACTTACTGTGAAATAATTACTGGAGGTAACTTAGAAATAACAACAATAACAATAATAATAATAATAGCCTTGTTCACACACTAGGAAAAGGTATAATGTCAAAGAAGATCCCAGGGAAGAATGCAAATGATATGAGAAGAATCCTCTACAAGGTTGTCTCCTGGGGAGCTTGGTCTGCATATCAATATGGGGGAGGTGGGAAGGAGTGGAAATTCCTAGCTAGCCCCTGTAATCACTGAGACCTGTTGTGCCAAGAAGCTGATATACTATCTGTTTGTAACCCTGGGCAGACAATCTGGCATCCTTTAGACAAATAATTCCCTAGTGCGAACTGTGAATGAACCTTGAATCATGATAACACCAAAACACACCTCTGGCTCACAGACCACCACTCCTCCCTTACTGAGCATATGCTCTAAATTTTTGGTAACATAGAATTAAAAGTTGAATGGAAGAGTTTTTACCAATCATGATAAAGTATGACTAGAGTCACTCAAGCTCCACCTTGAGGGTAAAAAATAATATAAAAGTAGCCCAAAGAAAGAGAGAAGTCAGGGAAGATACCATCGCAGACCTCTGGCCTCTGGGATCAGGCGACCGGCTGAGCCTCTCTTGCCCCCCCCATAGGGATGCCTTTGGGTAAGATTTATAATGCCCTGAGAACTGTCTTGGAAACTTAGAGATCTCTATAGAATTGGTTTCTAACTTAACACTTTTAGTATTTTGTAACCTTAATGCTTGTATATACTTCTGCAGACAGTAGATTATCACCAGCAATCCACACGAATCTGTATTAATCCTGTTGCTTTATTAAAGTGCCTTATTCGCTTATTGAATTGCTGCACAATTTCTCACTGGGTGCTGCCTGATAGAGCGTGGGAGTCCATAGATTGTGACTGGACGGCAGGTACAGGGCACTATTGACTGAATCCAGAATTAATGTACCTGGACTTGTAGTGCCACATCAGACCAGCCACACCATTCCCTTCCACGGGACACTGCTAAATTCTGCAGGTTTAGCCGTGTGAGTCCATAAATCGTCAGTACGGGAGTGCAGCGCACTATCAAGTGAATCCACTCTTGTTGGACTCATAATGCTAAACTGGGCATCACCCAGGATCTAAGCCTAGCCACCTCCAGCTCCTCCAGTTATTTAAGGATAAGTTGGAACGCAAGGGGGTTTATATTCTGCCAAATTGCTTTACTACTCTTTTCATGCAACACTTACCAACATGCTATATTAACCCTGTCTTCACTCTGTCATACACCCTTATAAGAGAAATATCTAGCATTTCTTCCACTTGTTTGACTGTAGATGTACAATATCAAATAATTTTAAGTGAATTGCAGAAGGGTATGGAAGGTTGTGGAGCATTGAGTATGACTAGCCACAATTCACCTAGGAAACTGTGCTTTTTGGTGAGAAAATTGACCTTGAAGAACATTAGTACACTGTATACCTGCCGTTGTTTCCAGAGGGAGGTTGAAGGCTAAAGAATGGCTTGACAAAACATGAGAATGAGAGTTACTATTTATTTTTTCATTAAAAAAAAGGAAAATAAAAATCAAAATATTCTAACCAGCCTTGCTGACTCTAAACAAACATTTCTTGCTTATCCTTAATCATATTTAGTCCATTTACAATTAAGTCAACTTGGTATCTGATATACAGATGTTAAATGCATACTCTTCACATAGTAAATTGTTCATGGTTATTCTTGTATGGGCTGTTGTAGTTGGAATAGAGATCTCTGAAGATGGACTTGTAAGAAAGACTGATACTTTTTTGTTTGCTTTTCTTTACATATATATTCTTTACATATATAGAAAATTTTGTTCTTTAAAGGATAAGAGTAAACATATTTAAAAAAAAAAAAGTTGCAAAAACCACAGAGACTGCATGAAAACTGACTCTGGTAAAGGTGAAATCATTGATTTTTACATAAGATCAGCAGATTGTTCTAGCAAAACCCACCACTGTGCAAGAAGCCCCAGAAGGAAGGGGACATGAAAGGTTGTTAGAGAATGCATACAGAATTTAGATTAGTTATTTCAGTGTACTTATATAAGTTTTAATATCTTTCTTAATAACAAAATTCATTTATATCCCAGACATCAGGTTATTGGGCTCTTGGTCTCTTTGAGGAAGTAATTGAGCACCTGTATGGGGACAGTGGGAATTGAGGAGTTCTGATTAGTTTTCTCTAGTTATAAATTATTTATCACCTCACTCCATTTCCCTCTTACACCTATTGAGATGTTTTCCCAGACATGTTGCATAATAAGGACATCAGGATTCTATTTGCTATGATGCACCTTCATGAACCATTTAGCATTTTGTAATTCCACAGAAAAAGCAGAAATTAAATGAGAGTTTTATAGATGTTTACTATTATATGATTTCTTTTTTAAAAAGATAATGACTGACTCATTTAAAAAATGGGTAACTTGGCTAACAAATCCTACACTGGGCTGTTATACAGAACACTTGCTGAAAGAGCAAATAGCTTTCCTACTTCCAAAATATATACATCATAAAATACATACAAAATATTTGTATCTGTTCATATTGAAAGCTAACACGCAATTTTAACATAGCTTAAAACATTTAAAGCATGTTTCTGCATTTTCCATTTTGGAAAACAGCTTTCTTAGAGTAGAATGTTATAAAATGATGATATGTAAACTTCTGTGATTTTTCACATCCACTTCCTTGTGGAGACCTTTAAACTTAAAGGACTAGACCACAGTTTCTTTCCTATCATCTGCAAGTGAGAAAATATGGTGATGGACATTTTAAAAGTTATGAGTACATAGTACGTTTTGTCCTATAAATAGAAGATAGAAGTACTCCTTGACTACAGTCCATGAGTTTGGACTAGAAGCTGTAGATCAGTGCCTTCTGAGACCTCTCATTTGTCACATAAAATTCAATAACACAAAATACAGTGACATGTATTTGGGGATGGATATCAGAGAACCTACAAAGAACAAAACCTCTATAAGCAAGAACCAGTTAGTTGGAAAAGGCTCAATGGAAGAAGGATGTGGCTGTAACACTTGTTTGTAGCATGGCTATGACCTTCCACTATGACAGAATTACAGAAAAGGCAAATACAAGAGCATTTAGTAATAGTATGACTGAGCAAAGCTATGAGGAGATTGTAAGCTGGATACTGTGTATGATTCTAAAAGTTTATGTTACACAGGGATGAATTGAAATGTCATCAAGATCAAAGAAGTACTAGAGAAATATAATCAAATTCAAGGTCTATTTTTGAGAAGAGTTTGGCCTGACCATTTCAGCTCTAGGTTCTGCAGCAGCCTTCCAAGGCGGAAAAGACACCAAATTCCCTGTAACTGCAAGTTACAAGGAATATGGTGGAATGGATGCCTATGGTAACAGGGAACCAGATTTAATGGCCCAGAGGGCCCTCTTACCTCAATCTTTCTATGTTCCTTTAGCATTATTATAAATTATCATTGCTGCATGCCTGGAATACTGGATCTTAATACCTAAGACAGGTAGACTAGCTGTGTCATGTTTGTAATAAGTTTCAGTCCAGTACTATTTTAAAAAAGACTAATTCTGAAACTGTGAAGTCAGTTATAAAGCTTGCAATGACCTTAATAATTAGACTAGGCTATAGCACATACCTTGCATGGTTTTTATTGCTATATGTTAAGGGTGGCAAGAACTCCTCATATATTAAAGTTTCATCTAAAGAGAGTATATGAATGATAGCAAGTTCCTCAACTCCTGAAGAGACAATGCCTCCCTGAGGCCATGCACACACCTTCCTTATTGGTCTTTATCACAATAACTCTAGGAGGTAGTAACACTGAGCAGTATACCTTGATATCCATTTGGCTTATTAAGAGTAATTTGCATGATTTGATGCCTTTATTTTCTTCTCCACATTAGAAAATTAAATGAAACAAAACTAGACCTCTTTTATAATGTCAATAATATTAACTACATTCGGGGGGAAAAAAAAAATAAAAATAAAAAATAAGAAGTCACCAAATCCAGCTTTATGGACAAGGATTGGGAGGAAAACGTTGTTGATAAATGACATATTCAGTAATCTGATCACTAGAAACAAGGAAACAAACTGAATGATTTTACATCTAATTTAATTCACCAGAACACATTAATCACATAGGGCCAATGCTGCCCTCAGAGTAGTAAGTTCAGTTTCAATTGATACAATGGGGATTGTGATCAAATGTCCAAAGGCAAAATTAAGACCCCAATTTGGATTCTCCCCGAACCTGAGTAGTTGTTTGACTGTCCTATTCTTTCCAGTGTTCTATAGGAAAATAATTCTTAAAAATTTCATGTAAGAAACCATCTCATTTGTTTTGCAGAAAGAAGAGACATACAGTTTGCAACATCAAAAAGTAGCTCTTCAGAGGCAAAATTGCAATCTTCACTCAATACACTGTGATACAGCCAGGTAGACAAAACCTAAGACATAATATTTTTAAGTGCTCCTGTTTTTCATTATATCGAGTTTATGATCTAATAATATTCCAATAAGGACACCATAAATTCTGAAAATAAAGAAGATTCAGATTATTTCTAAAAATGCTAGCAACTGCTTAATTTTAAGAAATTACTCAATACCATTAATATATTAAAAAAAAAAAAACAGTGTTATTCCTTTTTATAGATTGGATTTACAAGATCCACCTGGAAGGAAGGAAGTGGACTCTGCTAAATATCAGAGGCATTTAATTAAGAAATATTATATTATCAGTGGATTGAACATACTTGAAAAGTGAAGAAATAGAACTATTATCTATATATTTATATTAATATTTTACTTATGGTGTTTGCATAATGCAAGTCCATATTCTGACACTAAAGGTGAATATAATATTCATATGGAATTGACTAATAGTTGAGAAATGCTGTTGAAATATACGTTCCACAGGATTTCTTTTGGTGGGTTTTTTGGTGGTGGTTCTGGTTGGTTGTCTGGGAGGTTTGTTTTAGTTTCTTTCCTTTTTTTTTCCTTTTTTTTTTCTTTGTGGATAAAATTAAAATTTAGGTATGTGAAAATTTTGAGAGTAAAAACGAGTAGACATATATATTGAGTTAGGCTCGAAACAAATTGTGTAAATTCATTGATTTCTAAACAATATCATTAGATTCTATATTCTTATCAGAATTTTTTTCTTATGGTAAATGGACCTCATTAGACCAGACAAACAACTTCGTTTTTCGTGTGTTTTGTTTTCAAACAAGCCAGACAATGATGAAAGTGTATCTACTTTCCATTTTGATCCAAATTTGACTGCTTCTAATACTGAAATAGTATAATTGAATATGAGACTATGTCAAACTGTACAGGGCCCCTTGAGAAAGAAAAGTACTTTTGTTCTGAAAAAAAATAATATATTTTTTAATAAAAAAAATAGACACGTAATAATTTCTGTTCTAGAGTGAAGTACTTTAAGATGCATTGTATTCACAAGCATGAACTGAGGCTTAAATATAGCTCCTAATGTATGGTACTCATTTACATTTATGGTTCCCACTTAGACAAATTTGCAGTCCTATGCAACTGAGGTCCCTCTTATATCTACAATCAGAACAGGATCCATTATGATTCCTTTTCTTTCTTTCCATTCAAAGAAACAAAGGTTAACAGAAATATTTTTTTAAAATACTTCTAACATTTTATTTTCTTATTTGCCCATTTTAAAAAAAATCTGTTGCTCTTTGATGTACACTTTTTTGTTTTGTTTTGTTTTTTTTTTTAACTCAAAGACTTCAGTTCAACCCTTACCTTATACAATAAAAATTTTAGTCAGCTCCTTTCAGAAGTTCCCTTCAGCTGTCTCCACTTCACTCTGAAATGAAAGTAGCACTAAGCCAGTGACTGGTAAAGAGAACTGATTAATCTACAAATTAGTTTCATCTGTCAAATCATTCTATAATATATTAAAGTGCTGCTACTTTTAAAAACTATGGTGTTCATGAAGTATGTTAGTGGATTCATGGTTCATATGCACATCCAACCTTAGATAAAGAAGGCAAGATAATCTAATTGCAAAACTCTCAGTTTTCTGGATGTGGGGATTTTTGATTTTTTTTTTTTTTTTCTGTTTTTCTGCATATTCATAGAATCATAGAATCACAGAATGGTCTGGGTTGAAAGGGACCTAAAGATCATCTACTTCCAACATATTAAACAGCAATTAAAAATGTGATATCTCTCTATGCTCTCAGAAAGCAGATGAATAGGATCACTAGAGAAATACTAGACACTTTACTAGTGTATTTTAATTAACATTGATTAAAAGAACACTTTATATAAACCAAAATATTATTTCCCTCACAAGGTACAGTAAAAAATAATTTTCAAAGAAATTGTTGCATTGCAAAAACTATGAAAATATAGCAAATTTTATCAAACTGGACAACCATTAACAAATTTTTGACATAAAACGTTATTCCATTCATCTGTTCACTCACAGCTTCTCCTTGCTCTATTCTTCCCGATCCTTTAAAAAAAAAAAAAGTTTATGTTATATACTGACACAGGTGACTTTAACATAAGTCTGGTTTTATTCCCTCTCTTAGGTCTGTGCTATGAGTTTATACTAAACTAGTAGTGAATGTGGAGAAAGTTATAATTAGGGAGGATTGCTCAAATAATACTTTGCATGTAACTTTTCTTTTTTCATTGAATAACATGATTTTGTGATAAAACAAAATATTCACAATATTTAACAGGTGGATTTAAGAAAAAATAAAAATTATAATGAAGAGATGAACAAAATTAATCCTTTTGTATGATTTTCTCCAACTGAACTATTTCAAATTTTGATTTTGAAATAATGTATTATTTTGAATTTTTCCAAAATTAAATTATCAAAATAATTATTAAAATAAGAAAATCCAAAACAAAGACAAAAAGTTTAACACTGATGAAAATTTAGTTACTCTAGATAACATTATGTTTGGAAGAGTGGCCTAGAAACTCTAAGGAATGGCTACATTTGTGTTTTGTTTCACATCAACAGTGCATTTTCAAAGCATATTTTCTTATCATCTCAATACCATGCTCTGCTTAAGAAGTCTTGTGGCATTCACACTGGGTTTCCTTCTCTTGACTCTAAGCCAGAAGACAAGCATTAGGAGTGTGCCTGATGTACCACAAGAGCTAATAAACATATGAACCACAGCCCAAACTACTATAAAGCAAACACCCCCAAATAGTGTAAATATTGTATGCTCAGCACCAACAATTTGAGCCCAAAAATCCATTCCTCTTGTGCCACATCATTTCCTAACGTAGACACAGTCTTTGAGCTCTTATCTTATGAAGTAGAAGGGGAGCAAATGTAAGTGATACCTAAACAAAGGTTATAGAGAAACTCTAACCAGAAGCTGACCCGTTCTCCCTCAGGGAAGGGAAACTAATATAGGGAATTAATGGAAATGGTAGTTTCTGAAAGGAAATAATGGAAGAAAAGCAACCCAACATGACTTTCCAGAATAAGTATACCTCAAAAGAAGAAATAAAAGTGCCTAATATGATCCCTGAAATGATAAACAGTGGAGTAGTACCAAAGATCCAAATTCATTATACATTGAATAGGTATCATTAACTTTGAAATATCCTTATAAGAAATAACATTTTTTTAGATTGAAAATTACAGTATATTTAAGAAAAGGGCTACAAACACCCAAAATATGTAGAAAGTGCTATAATGATCAAATAATAATAATAATAAAAACTTAATGTGTCTTGCTTTTAAAAAGGCAAAAACTGAGAAATTATTTTGTTACACTGTGTAAGTAGCTTCACAGGAAGAAAATACATGTCTCTAAAGGGCTGTTTAATCTACAAGGGAAAGGCATAATAAAGTAATATCTTGAAGCAAGAACTTAACTATATTCAGATAAAAAATAAATCTCACAGATAACAGTATGTCTAATTAACTACTGGAACAAATTATTAGAGGCATGGAAGATTTTCTGTCTTTTTGTATCTTTAAATAAAGACTGACCAACTACCTCAACAGGAGGCAATAGCCAGATACAAATTCAAGAACACAGTATAGGGTCATCGAATAATACTTAAGAACTTGTGATATACAGAGTGTTATACTGGCTGCATTAACAGTTTCTTATGGTCTTTAGTTCTAAGAAGTTTTCAGTTTGAGGGGAAAAAAAAAAAAAAAAAAAAGACAGACCTGTCCCACTACAACTTTTAAATGCTCCACTGCATAGTCCACTGAGTTGATTGATGTCTCTTTCCCATAGTTTATCAAAACTATGAACTATTTCATCTCATTTTGGTATAAATGCATCCTGCATGATATTTAAAACCCGGTGAAAAAATTCAGTACATTCTTCAGTACACCTGTAGTCAATTTTTAGTTTGGCTAGGTACATCTAGTTTTACTTTCCATAGTTTTTCTAGAAGTTATTTAAAAATAAATAATGTTATACAACTTTTGTAAGATATATAACTCTGGAACTAAGAGAAAGGGAGTAGCAGAAACACAGTTTAAGTCTTAAGATTTGTTGGCTTGTGTGGACAAAAACTCTTGAGCTTTCTATATTGATGAAGTGGGAAGATTTAACATATGTTTGTACTTGCTACCATATTTATTTGCATATGCTGCCTCCTAGATGATCATATGGTCCTTTTACCTTTTGGCAAGACTACATATTTCAAAGAAATCCTACAATGTGATCAAAGTTTGTAAAATTTAATTATCCCATATTATGCTTTTTTCATCTGTTTATTGTATAGAACTGCAAAAACTATACACAGCTAGTTAAATGTATCGCAATTAGTTTTTCAGTTACTTCAGTTCAAGCATGCTCATATGGATTCTATATGGTATGTCAAGCCCTAGATTTACAAAAACAGTGGGATCCTTTGGAACCATACCTTGGCTCTGGAATCTAAAATAACCAGTATCTTTAGACCTGTGGATTTAGTAAAATAATCTCTCACCAAGACTTCTGGCTTTAAGTCAACAAAGACAGTGGTCAACTAGGACCCAAGACAACTGGCAGGATCTGAAAGCACTAGTCGGTTAACTGGTGTGTTGTCAGCTTTGACATGGAAAGAGGGGAACTACCACTGTCTGGCATAAGCAGATAACATGTTCACTGGTTATCCATGTTTTTAAACATAAACTAGCTCTTTTAATAAACCACACTATGAGGAACATGTTGAATCCACACAAGACACTATTATGTTTGCAAAATACAAGAACAATCCATATCTTTGTTTTCCAGTATGATTTACTTTTGTGTAAATGAGAAAATTAAAACAGGTTTGAGAAAACCCTCTGTCTCTCTTTTATGTCTACCTAGAAAAAATGGCAATTGCATCAGATCATGAAACACAATCCTACACAGAACATAAGGGAAAAAAAAATATTTTGACCTTTTTTTTTTAATATAGATTGGTTCTTCAGTAGATCAAAAGCATAACATAATGGCCTCAGTGGCTTAGATCAAGAATTCATTTTGCCCACCACTCTGTCTTTTGGGTGATCATTTAATGTCCTCTTATTTTGGAAGAGACTGTGAATAGCTAGTGCAATTTACTTATTCCTTGACACCTAGAAAATTACAGAAATCTGACCCTTCTACTCTCTGTTATCTGTGTTGCAAAATTAAGAACCTAGGTTTCTTAGTTTGTTTGGGGTTTTTTTCCCTTATACCGAAGTTATCCCATGCTTTTATTTTTATCACCCTTCCATCACTCTTTTCAAGTTCTTTGTTAGCTTTTTTTTTGAGCTTTGTACAATAATCAGGTCTACACAGTGACATAATGATACTTTCTATTTTATTTTCTATTCTACTTCTAACAAACTATAATTTATTTTCCTTTTTTTGACTACTTTTAAAACCTGAGACAAAAATTTCACAGCACTATCTATTGTAGCACCAAGATTTCACTCCTGAGAAATATTGGTCTGCTCAGAGCTCACCAAATTAGGTAAAAACTAGAATATGTTCTGCTGTGGATGAAAGTCTGGGGTGAAGTATTCATACAAAATAAATGTAGATAATTCACTGCACACAGTCAGTGAAGAAAGGCTATTTCAGAGATCATTTCGATCAGGAGCCTGAATATGCTGCCTGTTTTCCTAGCAATATGATTGCTTAAGACACAAACTGGCTTAATAATGAGGCTGCCTGAGGCAGTCTTATTTTTAAGGAGTGATAATTTACAAAATATAGTCCTGTTGAAATGGAATCCTATTGAACGAACAAACAACAGAACCCCAGCCAAATAATTAACTTCTTTGGAACATGTAGGTGTTAGTCTAGATCTTGTTACTCATTTGTAGATGTAGATTTACTGGTTGTGAAGGACAGGAAGGTTTTCCATTAGCATGGCTGACTGAGGAATGTCAGAAGTTTTGTTCTGCAGAGGGATCTCAAGCCCACATCACAGCTGGACTGAACTCAATCTGAACCACTGTTGATTTGTTACTTTTGTCAGGTAATTGTCAATCAACTTCCTTCATAGCTGAGAAAGGGATACGAATATGCTGAAATCTGTTCTTACTGTTACTCTCAGGTTCTGCCATGAAAATAAGTAGTTGTCTTAGCTAAGTGGGAAATAAAATATAAACCAACTCTGGTAATGTTCATTGAAGGAAGGTTTAAAAGCTACCTAGCTTTTATAGTCAATAATACTACAAATCAATATGCTAAAGCAGCTGGGCAAAAGGCAATACTTTGACATTGCATCAGGCTTTAAATTCATAAAGTAACATTGCTGTTTATGGAGGATGCAGTTAATGATCTCACTTTTTATTATTATTCAACTTACTATACCCTAAAAACTAAGTAATCTAAAATAAAAGTAATCTTCAGAGGAAGATGTTGATTTAAAAAAAGTGAAGTGGCAATAATCAAACCAGAATTCTATCACTAGAGTGGTATAACATAATGCAAAATTTGATGTACTCTGTTTTAGCTATCAGACTAAATATTTAAATGCATTAGACCAGAACAAACAATGATAAACTGACACACTAATACTGGTACATACCAGTTTCTGAAAGGACAATGCAACACATAATGCCTTCAGTGATAATATATTATATAGATCTTGCTTAGGGGAAGAAAATTCTGACTCTGGCTTGCACAGCAATTCTTCCAATTCTATTTAGGTGATCACAATAGCATTATGCCATGAATACAGTGGTATCTGATCCTCAGTAAAATAAAAACTTGAAAGGATATCTAAAAAAACCCCTCAGATTCTGTGATAAAATAGTGAACCTTTGCTAACAATTAGGAGTGTTAATATTCTACTTTCCTTCCTGACTTCCACATATTTGGTTTATATTTGCCTTTTTGTTTTGAAAGCATTTTTATCAATAGCAAATTTCTTATATACCCATGGAAGATAGACAAATGAATAGTCTCCTTAAAAAATATTTTTCCTAAGGTCAACTACACTTAGAACTGAATGTGCATGCTGTTTCCCATTGTACTGTCTGTGTAATAATTCAGAGTAAATGATAATGTATTATGCCAAGAGTCTATAACCTTAAAAAATAAGAGCCCAGTTGGTGCTTGACTTACAAGAGCAAAACAAGCTTACAGAGCACAGGTCTGTGTTGTTTGGCAAATAGTCAATAAAACTGTACCTTATGACTTTCTTTCCTAAAGGTTCTAATCAAAACAATTTATTTCAGGCATGGAAACTCTGCTTTTCAGACTGCAGCTATTGTCAGTATACAGTATCAGCATCTGCAGTAGCTGCAACCATTTTAAACCGAGTCCCAGAGCTCCCCCATCTGTCTCAGTAATAGACAGATTTCCTGCCGGATCAATGTAGTGTGTCAGCTACAGTAAAAAAGATCTGGCTTTTTTCCAGATTTTACTAGCCTTTATAGTAACTATTTGAAAAACTGAAATCTTTTCCATTCCAAGTACTATATTTCAGAGAGTTATACAAAGGAAAATAATTAAAAGTATCATTCTGTGTGTGTAAATCATGAGGAGAACGGGATGCAAATTAAAAGCCCAGCTATACATAGCAAAATTGGACAGAAAAGTGTAGGCTAATATTTAGCAAATTAAAAATCTTTAAAGTTAATTTACCAGCCACAGGTAATTGTTTTTCATTGTTAAACTGTTCCCAGTACATCTCTAAACTATGTTTATTTAGGGCTGAAAAAGAGTGTGTAAACATGTATAGGCTAACTATTTTTCTTGAAGCTTATGGACATTTTATTTTAGTATATTAACTGAATGTTTTCATGCTAGAGATAAGGCTTAAATAGCATATATTCTAAATCTACAGATCACTGAAGTTCCTTTTTAATGAAGCTGCCTTAGTAAAAACTGCAATCAGATCCCAACATAACTAACATTAAAAAAAAAATAAAATAATAATAATCCTGTTTTTCTGTAGCTCCCTTGAGGGAAACATACTCAAAGAAAATGAAGAGTCTCCTTTTTTAGATTCTTGTTGTGTAAACACAGTGGGTGCCAACCTGCCCTGTCATGCTGTCAAGCTTCAGAGGATGATATCACTCTTTAAATGAGTTCAGTTCTGATTTCTCCCAGATGAACAGCAAATATCTTTCAGGCTAGATAACTTTTCTTGGAGATTAAAGGGAAAAACAAAGTAAGCAAAATATAAAGTACACATGGAGGACACCTAGTGTATGGCTTGTTTTATATCACAGATTAGCTCCTAACTCATGGGGAGTACCCTTACAGCAAGACGCACTGCACTCTTAAAGGTGTAGTCAAAAAAGTAAACAGCTTCACTTCTCTTTCATATTGACTGACCTTTTCCAGCTAATCAAGAACCTTAATATTGTTGGACACTCTGGTTTTACAGCTGAATAAATAATATTGGGCTGTCAAAGGGAACATAATATTCTGGAGAAAAGGTTTTTAAACAGTTAAAAAGTTACATAGTTAACCTAAAAATAGCATTACTTCCCAAATTCTTCAGTGTTTTGATATTCTGTGGTTTGCTAGGGACACAGATGGCAATCAGGCATTGGTATGTACATTTGCAAGGATTTGAAGGATTTCAAGTGATATTTAATACCATATAAGATAGCAGAGATACTACTCCTGTGTCTGGTCTTCTGAGGTAGTCACTAACATCAGAGGGTCACTGCGTACTAATGATAGAATCATAGAATTAAAAAATTGTTAGAGTTGGAAGGAACTTTAAGATCATCTATTTCCAACCCCCCTGCCATCAGCAGGGACATCTTCCAATAGATCATGTTGCTCAAAGCCTCATCCAACCTGTCTTAAACACTCCCAGGGAGGGGGCATCCACAACTTCCTTGGGCAACCTGTTCCAGTGTCTCACCATCTTCACAGTAAAGATTTTCTTCCTAATATCTAATCAAAACCTACCCTTTTTCAGTTTAAAGCCATTACCCCTTGTCTTATCCCTACCTGCCCTTGTAAAAAGTCCCTCCCCAACTTTCTTCTAGCCCCCTTCAGATACTGGAAGGCCACTATAAGATCTCCCCTAAGCCTTCTCTTTTCCAGGCTGAACAGCCCCGACTCTCTCAGATGGTCAAGTCTTTTATTCAATTAAATACATTCTACTCTTTTATCAGAACTGACAAACTGATATATCATGTCAGTCCATTGTTCTGTGGGTCTTGAAGTGCCCAGATGTGTTCATCACTATCCAGTTGTGCACCTTGTGTAAGAAACAAGGACTGACACTACCTGTAGCAGCAGGAAGCTTCTGATAGCAAGCATGTATTTACCCTCCCAATTTATCTCTTCTAACTCTATTTTTATCCTCATTGAAATTTTTGCTGGAAATTGTATGTTTCAGCAAGGTGAGCAGGAAACCTATTGTAAAACTCCACTGCTGTTAATAGGATTTGTGAATGTAGCTCTTTAACACTGTGGTGGGTTGACCCTGGATAGATGCCAGATGTCCACCACTCTATCACTCCTCCTCCTCAATTGGCCAGGAGAGAGAAAATATAATGAAAGGCCTGTGGGTTGAGATAAGAACAGAGAGAGATCATTCACCAATTACTCTCACCGGCAAAACAGACTTCACGTGGGGAAAAAGAATTTAATGTATTACCAATAAAATCAGAGGACAATAATGAGAAATAAAACCAAATCTTAAAACAACATCCCCCCACCCCTCCCTTTTTCCTGGGCTTAATTTTTCTCCTGATTTTCTACTTCCTTCCTCCAGCAGTGCAGGGGGACAGGGAATTAAGTTTGCAGTCTGTTCATCACACATTGTTTCTGCTGCTCCTTCCTCTTCATGGGGAAGACTCCTCACACACTTTCCCCATTCCAATGTGGGGTCCGTCTCACAGGAGACAGTCCTCCCATTGACTTCTCCAACGTGAGTCCTTCCCATGAGCAACAATTATTCAAGAACTGCTTTAGCATGGGTCCTTTCCATGGTGTGCAGTCCTTCAAAAACAGACTGTTCCAGTGTGGGTCACCCACAGGGTCACTAGTCCTGACAGTAAACCTGCTCCGGTGTTTCTCTCTCCATGGGGGCCTCAGGTCCTGCCAGGAGCCTGTTCCAGCACAGGCTTCGCACAGGATCATAGCCTCCTTCAGGCATCCACTCACTTCAACATGGGGTCCTCCACGGCCTACAGGTCAACATCTGCTCCACCATGGACCTCCATGGACTGCAGGGTCAGAGCCTGCCTCACCATGGACTTCATCAGAGGCTACAGGGCAATCTCTGCTCTGACATATGGAGCACATCCTGCTTCTCCTTCTTCATTGACCTTGGTGTCTGCAGAGTTGTTCCTCTCACATATTCACACTGCTATCTCCAGTTGCAAAATTTGCAGTATTTTTTCTCTTCCCCTTCTTAATTATATTAGTACAGAGGCATTACCACCGTTACTTACTGGTTTGGCCTTAGCCAGCAGTGGGTCTGTTTTGGAGCCGGCTGGCATTGACTCTGTGGGGCATAGGGGAAGTTTCTGGCAGCATCTCACAGAATCCACCCCTACATCCCTCCACTACCAAACCTAGCCACTTATACTCAGTACAAACATTTTTATTGAAAATGTGCTTTATTAATTTTTGCTATATGAATGAAGTCTGACATATTAAAAAAAATATGCAGCTGACTATTGAAGGCATAGTAATTGTGTCCTTACTACTAAAGGTAGTTTGAAACTGTTCAAAAATGTTAGTGTAGTCAGCACGGATTAGTTTAATACATATATGTTATCTCATGAGTAAGCCTTAGAAAGGCTACATTTATTTTATTTCTGACTTATTATAAATTTCATTACACTTTAAATTTATGCTAAAGAGGCAATTTCTAGTATAAAATTATTACAACTTCACTGGTGACACATTTCTGAACAAAGCTACCTGCATTTATATGTTATTTTATACCACTCCTTCTATTTTAACAAATGTAAAAAAGTCTGTCTAAAATTGTTTCAGCAAGTCAAACCATTATACTTCAGCTTCTTTGCAGTCTCTTCTTTGAGTAGTTGCTTTTAACCTCATATAAAGTGAGTGATCAGTAAGTTCAGCTCTGGTTTAATGATGATATGTTCATTATTTTCATTTAATTAAGAAGAAAACAAACAAGCAAAAATATATTTATATATTCCTATTCCTGTGCTTTATAAGAGGAAAACTATGCAATAAATATATTGGTTACTCTAAATCTTATAAAGAAGCGAGATAGATGTTGCTGTGCCACAAATCCCATAGCATCATAGCATAATTTAAGTAAGAAAGAACCTCTGAAGGTCATTTAGTGCAAATCCCTGCTCAAAACAGGTCCCACTAGATCATGGGGCAGTAAATGACAAAACAAGGGGATATGGCTTTAAGCTGGAAGAGGGTAGGTTTAGATTAGATACTAGGAAGAAGTTCTACACTGTGAGGGTGGTCAGACACTGGAACAGGTTGCCCAGGGAAGTTGTGGATGCCCCCTCCCTGGAGGTGTTTATGGCCAGGCTGGATGAGGCTTTGAGCAACCTGGTCTAGTGGAAGGTGTCCCTGCTGATGGCAGGGCGGTTGGAACTAGATGATCTTTAAGGTCCCTTCCAACCCAAACCATTCTATGATTCTATGATTCTATGTCTATGCAATCCTAGAGATGACTAATTTCAGAGACACAGGAAATATAAAATATCTCAGTATATATAAGTAATACAAAGTCTAAATTAATATATGCTTATGTAAGCCAAAAAAGCAATATTCCTTTCTATTTAGCCTTCAAGCAGAAGGGAGAAGATAAAATTTATGACAAACTGAGGAACACATGATATTTTGGAAAATCTATAGAAAAAATAAGGTAACTATTTATTGTTGTTGTTTACATTTCTTGAAAAAATAGACTATTCTTTCAGATGCTTAACGAGAGTTAGTATTAAAGAAAGCAAAAACTAACTTCTTGGTTCCCTCTAAACCAAGTCAGCTAATGGTGAGAAGCATTCCTCATTTTTTGAAAGAATGGGAAACAAAGTAACTTCTTTCGAAGACCTCCACAAGCTGTATGTTGATTTTAGCACAATGCATTTAGTACTGTAATTCTGGAATTGTAATTGATGACACAAAGAATCTGATCTGTTATTTGGAAAGGTTATGTCCACATTAGCAACAAGGGTGCTACAGAAGAAGCAGTTTTCAAGGACAGAAACAATTGGAGCTGATGACATGACAACTACACTAAATTTATTTCAAAGGGTTTATTTCTTACTAGCTCTAGTCATGTCTTACCCGAACACCAATTAGCAATGTCAGACTTACTGGGTACTCTCCTTGGAAGTCCAATTGTGTTTCATCTGAAGGTGATTCAGCTTGTGTGCTCTGAGACTGCTCTGCAGTGCAAAAAATAGTTGTGATAAATGCAGACAACAATATTGCTTTAAAAAATAATTCCTCTTCTATCTAAAACAGTGACATAGAAGCACCAAAAGAATTAGAATTACAAATATACCTTGTTAAATGGATAATTAGGAATCTAAATTTCTTCCAAGTACTGGAGGACAACCTTAGAAAGACATTTGACTCTTTCAGCAGCTGTATTTCCACTTCTGTTGGTCTCAAAAGATATTATCTGATTTAGAGGCCTAACCAATACTGTACTTATCTCGGCAGGGTCCTTAACCACAGTACTCATCCACCTAATGGGGTCTAAAGTCTCAGCGTGATCTAATTCCACCACCAATGTGACTTCTACGTCATAAACTGACATCATGATTACTCTTGTTCAAAATGACTGTTGTGGCTTTTAATAAAATATTCATGTTATTGAAAGAGTTAAAGAAGATATTTAAACCTAGGTCTTTTCTAACAGACCCTTTAGGACAGCGGTTGTTTATTGTATCTTTTACTAGATTTAATCAATTTACTACATCTCTCTTACAAGGAGAGACTAGGTGCAACCTTTATGTGGTGGTTTGGGCTGCTCTTTGCCTATCCTGTGATTTATATAAAATTGAATTGAATACAATATAGTCAATGAATATATTGTATTGAATATTGGAATATAACCCTCCAGTTCTGCAAAAAGGCATGCCTGACAGAAAGAACTGTATTATGATCCCTATGCCAAAGAAAATTTGCACTGGTAACTTGATGTGAAATACAAAAACTTGTTTAGGAGTAATATATTTCTCTCTCTGGGTGAGCATCTATACCATAAAATTATATAGATAGGTTGATACTATTCTCCAAGTTGGGATGACACTAAAATGAGAGATAGAAAGACTCACTCACCCCCTAAAAAAAGATCTAACCAAATTTAGTGGTTTAGAGATTAGGGGACATTGTGGAGGATTGGTTAGCTGACCAGGGTCACATAGACATACTGTAGATGGCTGA
>NW_010305744.1:0-46222 GCF_000700745.2 Antrostomus carolinensis
TTATATATATATATTTTTTTTTTTGCAATGACAGGTCAGGAGCTCAGTGAATATTTGCAGAGTATTCCCATGAGAGCCTTCTGGACACAGTCTCTCTCTCCTTTATGACAGACCACATTTGCAGGCTTTCTTTTGCCCTGCCATATTGCATTGTCAATGTCTGATTCACTGCCCACTCTGACCCTGAGGTCTCCTTGGGCATTATTCATTCCTGGATGTATCTCATTCTGGTTAGCTTTAATAAGGCTGCCTTTTTTTTTTTTTTTTCACTATTTCTTCAGACAGGACAGAGTAATTTATGTCCAAGATGGACTTTTGCATTTTTGTTGAAAAGGAAGAGTTAGTACAGGAACTGTTGTGTTCTCCAGAGCGTGTGCAAGAGATTTTTATCTTCTCATTAATTATATGAATTTGTGGTTGGCAATTTTAAGTCCATAGCTGCACGAAAAAAACTTTTTTTTCATTTTTGAGGGACATTGTCAAGATGATGCTTTTCCTCCTCAACCCTGTTCTGTTGACAGCTATAATGATATTAGAATTCCTAGACTAGATCAGGTCATTAGCCCATGAAGTGTCCTGTACCTGACACATTAGCTGAGTGAAAGGTTCAGCTAGGCTTGTGAAAATTAATCAAGATGAGCACGGTTGGAATCAACCTCCCTGTCATGAGGTGGAGAATTTAAGAAGATTCAAAGAAGGACTGAATGTTTCTAAGTCTTGATAAGACTGAAAAGGAGATAAAACTTTTTCTTTTTTTTTTTCAGCTCTTGAACCAATCTAATATTTGGAAATCAGGATGAGTACTCCACATAGAACTTACTGTCTCACACCTATCTTGTCTGTGACTCTTCTCTGAAGCAAGTATTCCTGCCCATGGACAGACACAGCACTGAATTAGCCAGAACAAAGATTCAAAGTGGCAACTTCTGCCTCTGTGGTCTCTGTGGAATGCCCAAACCCTGCAAACTGTGGCCAAAATGTCTGTGAATCTCAGTCAACGGCACAGAACCAAACTACAGCATAAGCTAGGAATATGTGATGGTTTTCTCTAAGCTATTAGAGAGAAATCCTATTTCCAAACAATGGAAGGTGTCTATATGGTATTTAAGAACTAACAAGAAAAATCCTGAAGCTGGTGAAAAGCCACCTATGGTTCACTAGAAGCTGCAGTATCTATGAAACAATCTGAAGGTCTCACTTTGTAACTCCTCACGTGAATCATGCACTTCAGAGTTTTCCCAGCCCTGCTTATTTTCCAGAAATGTGGAGGACCTTATTCTGAATTTATAAAAGGGAAACCTCAGTCCAAGAGAACTTCTTTTCACTCTTTTCTGCCCCCTTTTTTTTTCTTTGGTGGGGAGGAGGCAGGGTGAGCACAGGGATACAGAAAACATTCCAAAAAAAGAGTATGATTACAATTTTGCATCACTGCAGCAGAAGCAAAAAAATTACCTGGTAGGCAATCAGATGAATTTTTTTGAGGCAGAATAAATTATTAACTTGATGTCACATCATTACAGATGCTATGCATGATCACTATCCAGATCTTTAAAAACCCACAGTTTAACACTCCTGACCTTCTGTGATAATGAATTCCACAGGTGAACCACATAGACATAAATGTGTCTTTGTTTCTTTGTTTGTTTTATATTTAGAGCCTTTTAATTTCAGTGTCAGTTTTATAAAATATCAAGAAAATAATGAGGTTCTGGATAGTTTTAACCATATTTTTCATTTATTCTTGCTAATAGATTTTTTTTTAAATTTTTGCTTTCCCAAGCTTCAGTGCCATGTCTTCTAAGTCTCCAAACCTAGTGCCGTAGATCTATGTGCATTGATCAAGGATTAGCCAGGCAATTGTAAGAGGCTGAGATACCATGTCGCAATTTGCCGTTCCTCAAGCAGACCTGCTTCTAATAGCACTGAAATTGACCCCTTATGTTTTCCCAGTCCTGATCTGTTGCAAATACAAAAGAAACAGATTAGCTCCAACCACTTCCTAGTCTTTTCCTGTTCATACCCCTGGTCTGCTGAATCATTGGACTGATGGTTTGCCAGATGGATCCCAGTGATTTTTTGCCACCCTGAATTGCCTATTTGTTCCCCTTCTCTGAAGAGTTTGGGTTTTTGTTGGTCCTTCTTTCAATGAAGCCCCAAAAATTGGAGAAAGAGGTTATTCCAGCAAATCTGAATGCCTTATTCTAATTTGAGTTTGTAAGATGGTTTAGCCCCTTCTAGAAGCGATGAAGAAAAGCAGGTGATGGCTTAATTGGTTGCTTCATAAGCCACATGAGCAGCTACTCCATTTCTGCCTGTTCCATAGATATTTGAAGGTGAAAGAGATTCCCATTGTGAGGTACAGAAGAACAAGGAAAGCAAAATTTGCATCAGAGTTTGCTGATTTCATGGAAATATTATGAAACCTGCCTGCTTTTCTTAGCTTGCTGTCTGAACCTCTCAGCTGCCTCCCAAGCAGGGAACCTGGAACTGCAAATTCTTGCAGTTTCAAGGCTTCTTGAGTTTCTGTCTTTCCCCATTTCAGTGGTGAAACTCAGGAAATGAAGGTAATAAGAAAATTGTAATAACATTTTTGGTTTATCCTTGAAGTGATTGTATTTATTCATTAGTAGTGCAGCTTTTCTTAACAATCCCGAGCTTCTGTCTTCTTGTCCTAGTTGGAGGTGAGAATCTATTTTTAAAAATGTTCTGGAAATTCAATTTTCCACTCAATCATCATGCTAGCTATTCCTCTGCTGCTCTGTGTCCATCTGAACTGTTCCAAAGAGTACCATTTTTCTTTAAGAAATAGCTATTACTCCTGAATTGAATAATCCTGACCATCATGGCCCTCCCTCAATTTTTCCTCTGGTGTCTAGTTCATGTCTTTTTTTTTGCCTAGGGATGGCAAAAGCAATCTCATTTTGAGTTAAACTCGTAGTGAAACAGATATTTTCAAAGCTGTCATACACCTCTGAATTTCTTACCTCTCCTAATTCCAGTGGTATTAAAATATCACAAGAACAGCTGTTGTTATGTTACTTCTGCAGCCAGTAACTATAGAACTGTCTTGTGAGAGTTAACAAGCTAAAAGGTGGCAGGTAAGTTTCACATACATCTAGTTTAGGTACGTTCAGCTGAAATGAACCTTTGCATTTCAGGGTTCACCCCTCAGTCCTTGCAAACTACAAGGACACTCAGCTGTTAAGAATGACAGTAGGGGAGTCCTTCACCTCTGCGTTACCATTATGTCTGATTGATCATTTCTGACAGAAGCATAAAAATGTCAGCATAACAAATAAGACATGTAAATAGCAGCTAATGCCTCGGGAGTTTCATTGCCTCAACAGGTACATGAAGTTATAATTGCTCTAATCGGCACTCCCACAAGCAGTTAGCAATTCTACGTGCCGTAAGAGAGGCCTGCAAGGACAGAACCATCTTCGATTCAAAACACCACAGAAATCAAATACATCACAACCAGTATGGTCTTCAAAACCAGAAGCTTGCATCGTTAGGATAATTGAGGAGCCAACACATATCTGCATGCATGGGATAGCAGCAAATGGAAAATCCGATTCTATGCCCCTAGCTGATAATCACTATACAATAAAATCAGTTCATGACCAAATTTCACTGTAAATCATTTGGCTACAGTCAGAAACTTGATAGCTTTCCTGTAACTGGTAAGAAATGTTATCAGTGATCCTCTGATGCTGCTGTTGTAGGAGTTGTTAGTCATGGGCACTAGTCAGAATCTGTAGATGTTACTCCTTTCCACATGCAATGTTATTGCAGTAAAATTAGAATAAAATGCCATTTTGCCACTTCTGTCAAAGTTTTGGGTTCTTTGGGAATATTTTACAAAATGCACATAAATGCTTTTTAAGAAATGCTTCATTTTCTGAAAAAAACTCCCTTTAATATATTGCAGAACCTGCAGAACTCTTCCACAGGGTTGCATTTGCTATTGAAATGTCCCACTTTGGCCATGAAACCTATTATTTATTTGTGTGAAGCTAACATTCTTACCAGTCCCTGTCTGTTTGCATCTATCGATTCTCTCTTCTCTGAGGGCTCAAACTTTCTGTGTAAGTTACCATGGCTTAACCAGTTACTCCTCACTGCCTGAGCCACAGTAACGGTCTGTGTGTACTCTCAGATGGTAGAGAACGCCATGTAATTCGACTTTGTCAATCCCTTTTCACTGTGGACTGGGCTAAAAAGAATTACCTTCCATTTGTTCCTGGCTAAGAGTGCCTATATGAACAGTTACTATGCTTCAGCTGATGTAGGCTACTTGCTGTGCAGTAATAACTTGCTTGTGAGCCTGACATGAACATACTTTATATTTTAATAACCTCTGGAGAATTGTCTGTCTTTTCTTCCTCTGCTTGCACAGCACCTAGCACAATGGGAGCAAAAGCACTAAAAAAAGTCATGCAAATAATTAACACATCAAAATCAGCACATATTTTTCAGTAGTACACACATGCACATATCCACTCACAGATTTCCTGGTCCAGAGGGTTTGTCACCTAAATAGAGCTGAAAAGCAAATGCTGAAAAGGAAAATGAAGAGATGAAGTGAGTTAAGCTTCACGCAGCAGGTCGGTTTAGATCTGGGGATAAAATCCAGACCTGATTCTTACTCCACTCCAGCTCTCACCAGTGTCTTATCCTCTTATTCACAGCATCTGCCACGCCTGGTTCCTACCAAAGGTTTCAGTGCAGGCATATCTTTCTCATTTCTCAGATAAGTATTGCTGAGAACCACAGGTCACTCCTTCCTCCCCACAGATCAGTTCCTCCTTCTCAGGATTGTGATTTAGCCCAAATCTTCATCTTTCCTGATAACACTGTTGATGCACATACCTGTCTGTGTGTTAAGTTAGGTCATTTACAGAAGGAATAGTAGATCATTTTTGAGTAGTTTCCTAAAAAGTGATGCTTTGCTTTCCCCCATCTGCTCCACTTTTTGATTCATATAGTCCCAAGTATATTCCTTGCATGGCTGCGATGATCTGTGGGGTTACACCACGGCTGAATTCTGCACCACACACCTTACACTAAGGTTGCATTTTTCTTAACAAAGCAGTTTAAATATTTTTTCCCTCCTCTACCTGTGGGCTAGTCACTCCTGCCGCTGCCTCAGCTCACATGTGTCCGGAGTGTTGTCATCAAAACCATCTGTGGGATTCTATGATTCTGTGTGTTGTTACCTGGTCACAGAAACTGATGGGGTTAAAAACTACTGTTGCCAAAGTTAGTTTTGTAGCTTAGATCATTTAAGTCACCTGTTGTAGTGGTAAATCTGAGGGAATGGTGGATTACTGCATCTCTGTGTATGTGCAGGAGAGTGGTGTTTGGGGGAAACTTCATAAATGACTATGTCATTGGACAAAGTGTAGTGTCACATTACATGTTAAAAAATACATTCCCTTTTCAGGAGAAATTATCTAGCAGCATAGTAATAAAAATGATTAAAAGTCCCCAGGCCATTTGTGAAAGATACTTCTCTAGCTATATACAGAATTTGCAAAGTGAGCTAGAGTGTTGTATTAGCATTTACTTCAGCTAATCAGAAAATCTACTGCTGCTTTTCTACTTGCCAACTGATATTGTCAGCCCAAAGAAAACAAACATGCTTTACACCACAGCTTCGTGGGTTCTCTGTATGCCACTTGCTTTACCTAAGCAATGTAACTTGATGTTCCTGACGTTTGGCTGAAGGCAGGGGCCTAGCAAAATTCTTGATGAAATTTCACGTGGGCTATTTTGTTCTTCCCCACAGCATGTCTTATTTTTTTCCTTCCTTCTTCTTTCTGGAATTCCCCTCATATGTTTCCTCATGAAAGCCTTCATCTGAAGAGTGGAAATTGTAGCTCCTCGTGCCTACGTTTAAGGCTGTCAGGTGGACTAGTCATTAGAGACCTCTTTGTGATCTCAGTTTTTTGGAGTCCAGTGACCAGAACATTTTAATAACTTTCTTGTCCCTACTTCTTGTGGATGCAAAAGTTGTGTTATTGTAGGACAGTGATGCTAATCTAAGTCTGCTTCTTAAGAAGGCAGGGGTATTTTGAATTTAAGTGAATGTCTGCATTTCAAATGAAGGTGTGATTGCAGCTGAAAGAGTAGGAATGCCTGTATGGTGTTTGTACATACATATACTTTTCCTAGGAGGTTACAGCATTTTTTTAAATTTCCATCTCGTCTGCTTCCATGCTGGCTGCCAGTAACCTCTCAACCTCATGCTTCAGGGCTATTTACATGGGTTCTCAGTCATCCTGCATCCCCTGTTCCCCAAGCCCTGGCTCTTTCAGGGAACTTATAGAAATGAGGAGCCAAACTGTTGGCAGAATTTTTTATGACTCACTTCATATGCAGTTGCACAACAACGCCTGTGGGTGACATGAGGAGTACAATCCCTAGGGATGTGGCAGCTCACTGCAGGTTGCCATGAAGTGCAGAGGAAATATCGAAACTTCATAATGCAGCTGACTAATCAGCATGGTATTAATATAATTTTGGGTCTTCTTTCCCTTAAATGAAGAGAAATATTCTCTCCACTGTAAAGGATTTCCAGTCAGAAGGAGAAGCAGCAACCTTTTCTTTCGCATTTAATGAGAATAGCCCCTACTAGAAAAGAGCATATTGTCAGGACCTTTTTTATTTACTTTCTCAATTAGTAGCAAACTGTGATAGTAATTCGCAAGAGAATTAACACACTGGCTTCTGCGTTTCACTGTCTCCTCTTTCCGTAGCTATTTTAGGAACTGCAACACTGTGGGATACACCTAGTTCCCATTAATAGGTACTATACTGAAAAGGAGAGAGCTAAACATTCTCTGCTTGATCTTCTTTCTAATCTCTTATTCAGTGGGCCTTCTAGCAGGGTGGGGAACATTTTAGCAGGAATTAGAGCGATGCAAGTGGGCTTTTGGAAGAAAAGACCATCTTGTAGTTGGATGAAAATAGTGGAATAGCAAGCACCCATGATGAAACAGGGGAAGACAATAGCTGCTCTGGGATTCCTGTTGGAAATGTTAGTTTACTGACCTAGGTTGTAGCTCTGCAAGTTAAATAGAAACAGGTTGAACTTCGGGCACCTGAGTGGTCCCCCCAAGGCTGGAATGACTGTTTTACGTCTTTATTGAATCAGGGCTTGAGGTGCTGCGGGGATAAGCACTACAGTAAGCCCCCTGCAGACTATAAAGAGTTAAAAATTCCTGTTTACATGTTCTCCTTTAATTGGGTGAAGAAATATTTCCTGAACCCACAGGCTTTTTTTCACACTTGAAATACTGTATAACCCATTTGAATATTTTTGTAGTGCTTAACATTAGCATCTCTCACACAGTTTACATTACTTTGACTTATGGAGGTCCCACTGTGGAGGACTGGGAAAAACTAAAGTTCTGTATTAGTAAGCTCGTGACAGAAAAAGAGGCAATTATCTCTTACTTTAAAAGCTCCAAAGTGTAATTCTTGCAATTAATTCCTACAAGGTTCAGAGAATCTAGACTGAATTTGGTTTGTGGTAGATATTTACATTCTCTTTGGATCAGCTATATATTTATATATAAGAACAGTGATTTCAATAACAATCTTCTACTTAAACTTGCAAATCAAACAGACCCTATGGGGCATCTGATGTAAATTAGCGAACGGTTGTTAGAGGTCCAGCTGAGTATCTGATGCTATGGATAAAAATAGGTTTCTTGGCATGTCTTCAACTAAAAAAAAAAAAAAAAAAGAAAAAAAAAGTTTATAAGGCTTTTTCGTGCTAGAATTAATTCCCTCTTCTATTTTCTCCCATGTGATTAGTTATGTATTAGCTGAACACCACAGTAGGGAAAATACCCAACAACTATTTGGAGACATAAAAACAACCTAATATAACACACACTCCATAGGAACATAACCCATAGGAGCTGTTGGGATGGGGCCTTTGGAAAGAGCCATAATTTATAATTGGCCACTGTTCATCTGACAAAAAAGAGAGAAATTCTGAGTTCAAAAGGGACTTCAAAATGTGAACCTGTCAGAGCCTGTGCATTGTATTTCCTTTGGATAGTGCATTAACATCTCTAGCAAAGCTTATGCTATTTTGAGTGATGGAGGTCCTACTGTGTAGGGCTGGGGAAAAAATAATAAAGTTCTGTATTAGTAAGCATGTGACTGGAAAAAAAGGCAATTATCTCTTTCTTTAAGAGCTACAAAGTGCAGTGGTGGTAGCTTCTGACAAGAGTAAACTAGATGTGCACGGCTCAAAGGCAAAGTGAGGACATGCAGATGAAAAGTTCAGCCCTCTCTTCCTTCCCCCCTCCTTTCTTTACCTACCCTTGTGATCTCTTTGCTACAGTTTGAGAGAAAATCTGGGGCACTTGTTTCTTTTATTTCTCCCAGATTGTTATTTTATCTTCATTTTTGGTAGAGCGGTAATGATATCCAGTGGCTGCTCAGATGAATCACTGATAGATATTCCTTAGGGATATTCCAGAAAAATGCATCCCATCCAGGACTTATTTCCTCAGTCACAGTGTGAATTTGAAACCTATACAGTCTGCCAGCAGTAATCAGCTCCTGTCACTGGTCAAGTTTCCATTATTTTTTCCCTGGCAGTCTTCTTCAACCCTTCTATTTTTTTCACCCTCATCAGCAATTAAAGGCTGCAATGAATCTCTGATATGTGTAAGAAAGTGAGAGCACACACAGGATTCTTTCTTACCTTTGCATTTTATCTCCAGAATATCAGACTTTTTCCATCCCTTTGCACTCACTAGCTTATGCTGGCTTGGTTTGGGATTTATACAATGCTTCCATTTTTTTTTTTTCTTGGGTACATTGCAAGAGCAAAACTGACTAGGAATTTCTCTTCTTGGAAATCTGCAAGGAGTAGAGGCATAGTCAACAGAAAAAGAAAGAATTTGGAATATTATAGTGAAAAGACAGGTGAGCTCTGTTCAGGGATCCGAAATCTTGAAATAAAAATTGGCATGTACAAAAGTTCCACATCAGTTAAGGAGGGGAATACTGCTGCTGTATTCAGTGATTGCACCTGAAAGTGCAAAGTTATCTCCCCAAAGTGCAGGTTGTGTCACAAAATGACCTAAGAGCTACGGAGGGGGTTTGTCCTGGTACTTCTGAACCAGTCATCTGAATTTGGACCGTGCTGATAGCTGCAAAGATTGGTTCAAAACTAAGAACTGATTGTCACAGAGGCTGCTCCAGGCATGTTACAACACATTCCTGCAAAATCTCCTCGCTGTGGCGTTGCCTTTTATGGAAGAGTTCCTCTCCCAGTACGGCTTTTGGAGTGGCAGAGCACATCAGCAATCCCTCCTTGAGAAGGCCTTTCCAGTTGGCCTTTGCCGTTACGTCAGCTGGCTGTTAGAGAGCCACCCATCCCTGCTATCACGCTGTTACGCAGTGGGCAAATTTCTAGAGAAAAACACCTTTAGAGCTGGACAAAAATAATCTCCCAGACTTGCACGGCAATGTATCTACTGCCATAGCAGTAGTGAGAGCTCCCGGGGCCGAGCTGATGTGATGTTGAGCAGATGCTGCTGGCTTCCTCGTGTGCCCCCGTCCTGCTGCCACAGCCGCTGCTGGCCCAGGGCTCGGGTAAGCCAGGCGTGAGGCGCAGGGAGGGAGCCAGGCTGCCCTCACATCGGCATGGCCCAGCCTGGCGTTCCACAGATGTGTGTGGCTGGATCGCTGCACAACCAGGCATCTGGCCTGGATCAAGAACAGGTTCACAGCTGCATTTTTTTGTTGTTGCTGAACTAGAGCATAGATTCATAGTAATGGATGATGGTGTTGGTATAGCGGTTGCATATTGGCCGTAGGGGAACAGACAACTGCTGATACAGCCAACTGTTAAAAATTTACCTGTCACAACTGGCAGAGTGAGTTAATACCCGCTGGACTCTACATCCAAGAGTGATCATGAACTCTGAAGCTGAATGTCCTACATTGCCAAAACACAGCCTTAGTATTTCTGGGATTCTTGTAAAAGGTATACAGCTTCTAGGGCTGCAGGGTGTAATTGCACATTACATTTGGGGAGGATGCTTAGGAAATGCTGAAGACTGCATTGCAGTTCACTGTCAAGACTCCCCCAGCTGTGCTGACACAGCTTGATGAGAGCTGGACCGGTGAGCTAGGTCACTGAAGTTATCTCACTGTTAGTTTTCGGCGTTCCTTTTAACCCCAAGCATTTGAATGATCTGGTTGACAGAGCAGTCGGATAAACAGTTGCCTTGGCACACCAGGGAGGGTAAGACTGCAGCGTGAGGTGAGGGGCACAACACGTGACTACACTGACCCAACTGCTCTGTGTTGAGCTCTCTGGCAATCCTTCTGTGTCAGAGCTGAAGAATATGGTGTATATCTTGCAGCATTGCTCCCAGAGGTATGAGTATCTTAGGAACAGCGTACCATTAAATTGGCACTTCTCACTGTACAGTCTTCATCTTAAAGTAGACAGAGCAGGCTAAAAGACATTTGTTTACAGTAAAACAAAAACTCTAGATGGAGCAATTTAGTCTTGTGGTATTTAATTTGTGATTCAGGCTCATCTATGACTCGTCTTATTTCTCTGGAAGTAAAAGAGCATGTAACTGCACATAAACATTGAGCCTAGTCAGACTTGTGTGCTTAACTTCTCTTGCTTTTCAGTGGCATTTGGGTGCTAAGCTGTTATTTCTTCCTTTAAAAGCAACTCCAGGATTCAAGGTGGGGGGTTTTTTGCCTCTTTTTTTGTGCCTAGTTTTTATATTATAGAGATCAAGTAAATATTATACAATTCTCCCACTAGTATTGCAATAGCAACTCCATATAATATTGGCACTTCTGTAGCAAAAAAGCCATACTCATACACATAAAATTTTTAGCAGGTCCTAGCTAACCAGTATGTTTGCAGGGTGCCGTGTCATGATCAAAAACTTGTGTTATTATCTCTGTAGGGAAGCCCCAATGAGGTCACATTACATTACCCTCTGCTGGGGATTTTCTCTCTCATGTCTCCTGCTTGGGGCTAAAAAAATTGTAAGCTGGGTGTTCGGTGTCCCACAGAATTAGCCAAAATACCTAGAAAGCAGTGATTTCTGCTTACCAAAAAGACTAGAAAGCAGTGATTTCTGCTTATTTTAATCAACTTTGTACCAGTTTGGTTCATCATCCTTTCAACAAAATAATTGTTTGTCCCATTTTTGTTATTAGATCTCAAATTAGTATCTTCCAGTGGAGGCATGGAAACTAATTGGAACAATAAATGTACTCATATTTGCTGGCATATTTTAGCATACTACAATTCAGATAGAATGCATATGAATAGTATTTAATAAAAGCTTGCCTAATGGGACATATACTAAAATGATACTTTTTTTCCTTTGGATCTGACTATAGTGATGTGATTTCTCATGTTATATTTTCCTCTATCTTTCTAGGCCTTTATATTGCTGATGAGCAGAAGGCAGAGGAGGTAAGGTCACTCGTCTTTTCCTGTATCACTGTCATCAGCAGCAACTGATGAAGTTGCAACAGAAATAACACTATTCTTGTTTGTTTTCTCCTCTGAGACTATAGAGAAACTCTTCTGAATGCTAACAAAAGACTCGAAGTGTCTATCTGGTATGTACAAAAAGCCTCTCTCATCCTGTTTCCTCCTCCTCAGTACTGAAAGTAGCTGCCAGAATCAGAAGCCCAGCATGATCGCAGTCGCCTCGCACAGTGACTCCGTTTATTTTGTTTGCATGGAGCTTTGAAGTCGTATCCTTGTTGTCTTTTAATCGCAAGAAACTCATTGACTTTCTAGACTTCACCTTCAAACACCGAGTTATCCAAGATGTGGGATCAAAGACATGGTATGGACCAGGAAGCTGAAAAACACAAATGTGATGTTTCCTAATGGGATGTTTGGATGACTAGAAAGTTGAGAAGTAGACAAACATCCTTTTCCTTTCCTCCACTGTGCTTTGTCCCCTGCTACTGTGTAGATGGTAGATACATTGCTAGACGTCCATGATGTGTTGTTGTTGCCAACTAGAAGGTGTTTTTAGACTGCAAGACACTCTTGCGTTACTGGCTTTCTAATCACAGAAGACAAAATTGTCATGACTGCTTTGTAGTGGAGAAAAAAATCTTTTTCTTTCTGTCTTTCCATATTACCTCACCACAATCTGTATTTCAGAAATACGTACTTTCTCTGAAACAGACTCACTAATGAGAAGCAAATCCATCCCACTGCTTTGTATCCATTAATTCCTACTGATATTGTATAGATACCCTCAAATAAAAAAGCAAAACAAAACAAAACACACAAACAAAAAAACCCTAAACCCAGGCTCACTTTGTGTATTGGGTCTGTGTGAGATGGAGTTAGTTTTCCCCGTAGCAGCCCTCAGAGTGCTGTGTTCTGTATTAGTAGCTAGAAAGGTGTTGATAACACACCAGTGTTTTGGTTACTACTGAGCAGTGCTTGGACAGCACCAAGGCTGTCTCTCCAACTTTCCTCCCTCACCAGTAGGCTGGGGGTGGGAAAGATCTTGGGAGGGGACACAGTCAGGACAGCTGACCCAAACTGACCAAAGGGATATTCTATACCATAGGATGTCTGCTCAGAAATAAAGCAAGGGGAACAGAGAGGGAAGGGCAGACATCTGTTATTTCCCTTTGTCCTCCGGAAACCAGAACGTGTATGAAGCTCTGCTTCTCGGGAAGTGGCCAAACATCACTGCTGATGGGAAATAGAGAATAAATATTTTGTTCTTTTGCTTCTGCATGCACAGCTTTACTTTGTTTCTATTAAACTGCTTTTTGTCTCGACCCACGAGTTTGGTTTTTTGTTCCATCTTATTTTCTCCCTTCCCCATCTTGCTGAGGAGGGAGGTGATAGAGCAGCTTGGTGGGCACCTGGCATTCAGGCAAGGTCAACCCACCATACTTTGTACATATAGTCACCATACTTCATTTATTTACATTTTTCATTGACGTTTGAAAGACTGTCACTTGCATCAGTTATCACCAATCCCATTTTTACAGATCAGGGCTCTGCCTCCTTAATATGCTCATGGGACACTACCTGTGTACTGTTTTGCTTTGCTTTTTTTTGTCTCCATCTGTGAATTGAAACAAAGTTCAAGTGTACTAACATATTTTTCTGATATTGGTATGTATGAGTGGAATTAATGAATGGCCTGGTAGATGAGGGAAGAGCAGCAGATATTTTTCATTTGGACTTCAGTAAGGCCTTTGACAATGTATCCCATAAGTTCCTCATAGAGAAACTTTTGAAGTACAGGCTTGTTGAGCAGTGGTGTGGATTGAAAACTGGCTGAATGGACAGGCCCAGAGGGTAGTGATCAAGGGAACAAAGTCTAGTTGGAGGCTGGTAACTAGACATGTACCACAGGGGTCAGTACTGGGTCCAGTCCTGTTTAACATCTTCATTAATGATTTGGATGATGGGACAGACTGTACCCTCAGCAAGTTTGCCGATGACACAAAGTTAGGAGTGGCTGATAGGCCAGAAGGTTGTGCTGCCATCCAGAGGGACGCCAACAGGCTGGAGAAATGGACTGACAGGAATCTCATGGGTTTCAGCAAGGGGAAGTACGAAGTCCTGCACGTGGGAGGAACAACACCGTGCACCAATACATGCTGGGGGCCACCCAGCTGGAGAGCAGCTTTGCAGAAAAAGATCTGGGGGTCCTGGTGAACATCAAGTTGAACATGAGCCAGCAGTATGGCCTTGTGGCAATGAAGGCTAATGGTATGCTGGGCTTCACTCAACAAAGTATTGCCAGCAGGTGGAGGGATGTGATCCTTCCCTTTTATTCAGTGCTTGTGAGGCCACACCTCAAGTGCTGTGTCCAGTTCTGGGCTCTGCAGTACAAGAGAAGCATGGACATACCAGAGGAGGAGAGGCTGAGAGAGCTGGGGCTGTTCATCCCAGTGAAGAGCAGGCTCAGGAGGGATCTCATCAATGTGTATAAACACATGAAGGGAGGGTGCAAAGAAGATGGAGTCAGGCTCTTCTCAGTGGTGCTCAGTAACAGGACTACAGGTGATGGGCACAAATTGGACCACAAGAGTTTCTGTTTGAAAAATCAGGAAACACTTTTTCACTGTGAGGGTGACCAAGCACTGACACAGGTTGCCCAGAGAGCTGGTGGAGTCTCCATCCTTGGAGGTACTCAAAAGCCATCTGGACACTGTCCTGGGCAACTGGCTCTTGGTGGCCCTGCTTGAGCAAGTGGATTGGACCAGATGACCTCCAGAGATCCCTTTTAACCTCAACCATTCAGTGATTCTTTGAATTGGTTATTCTCCTAGGAGGTCTTCATATCTACTATTTAACTAGAAATGAACAATCCGTAGTTACGCAAATCTTCCAAAACATTGCTCCTGAAAGGCCCTCACCTAAGAAACGTTACTGTCATTTGCCAGGACAACTCTGTGTTTTCACTTCTGTCCTGCTATTCAAGCAGGCAAATAAAGCCAAATCAAGGCTATTTCAATTCTGCAACAAAGTTCTAATGAACATCAAGACTTTTCCAGTTCCGTGGGCCATTACTAGTTCCAGTCCGGGCCACTAGAAGTAGCTGAAGTGTATGAACAAAGGGTGAAGTTGCACATTAAATCAGCAAACCATATTGTTGAGAAGACACAATTCCAGATACCCCTGCAGGGCAGTGGCATGGAGACAAGGTTACCCAGGTCCCTTTCCCACTCATGGTGCTGCAGGAAGGGTTGCTCCACAGTAGAAGTAGGAACTAGCAATGCCTCTGTGGCAAGAGTGGCATCTGCCCAAAGAGTGCAATGCAGAGTCCTACAGCAGTTGCCATTATCTTTCTGCTGTCACGTATTAATGGGAAATGAAGAAATCCTTCTCCTGTTGTCCTGTCCCAGGCTCTCTGAGGAATCAGGCTGTAGGCTGCCAGTTGGATTATACTGCAGAGTGAGTTGAGCAATACAATATTTTTTTAATACAGCTCTATCATTTCCAACCATAAATTTAAGTGGAGAGGTTAAGGATAGGAGACTGCTAAAAGTTGAGTGATTTGAAAGTTATCGACTGAAGTAAAAGGAATTGTGAGCTAAACAGGAATCTCAATTTTGAAAAAGAAAATTAATCTATCTCTTTAATTATTTACATGGGTAATTATCATCATAATACCTGTACACTTGACAGGTATTATGAATTTTCTCAGTTCACTGTAGCTTCATCAGAAAAATTTCATGTTCTGTTCTGAAGTGAGAGCAGTACCAAAATCACTAAAGGTGTGCAACATTTCTTCCACTGAACTATGTATGAATTTTCCCATCTGTGGGATGTGGCTGTTGCCCCCAACATTATAGGAACATTAGCTGGCAGCCACATATGAGTAGGGTTGATGGAATGAAAAAAGTATAAAAATAATCCACCAGCATTTATAATAGTTTTCATTCCTCTTCTCAACAGAGTCATTGCAACTGTGCCTTTGAGCCTTTTTGCCCCATAGGATCAGCATCTGGACTACAAAAGCTGGAATGTAGAGCGTTTGCTTTATGTTAGGTCATGATCCTCTATGAAGAGACTTACAGGACCAGAGGAGACCCTTGGTGAGGGGAGCAGGAGATTGCTGCTTTCCTGTGAACAACTGACACTGTTTAGGGAGAGGAGACCGGAGGATGGGTCAGGTGCAAGGGAGTGGGACACTCCTGAAGAGGAGCTGGAGCAAAGGCCAGACCCAGGCCTCAGAGATGGTGGAAAGAAAAAGACTTTTCCTGGGGACAAGAGGGTGTGGTGTAGTGTTTTCTGCATCTCTGAACCGATGGACTGAAAACAAGCTTGGAGTCATGGAGCTCTCTTTAAGGACACACTCAGTGGGATGAAGATTTGACTACAGCCCCCTTTTATTTCTCTTCTGTTTCAGCAATTCTTCTGGTAACTGCACTTGACAAGTTCAAATTTATACCATTTCCTGTATTTTAGAAAGTTGTTTGTCTTAGTTTATACTTTAATTAAAATTAGGTTTTAAGCTTACAGAGCATTTTGGTTGTTGGGGGAGTTCACTTCAAATTAAAGGATAGGTGGAGCACCCTCAGAGCTCTTGCTGATATGGGTTCTCTTTTTTCACACTGTAGGTATTTAAAACAAACTTTTCTATAAACTACAGTAGTATGGATAAAAACAGGAGAAAAGAAAAAAGTCGAAGGAAATTGCACAGGTGTTTGTGAGCACTCCTGTAATGAGAACAACTGCTTCCAGATAAATGGTTCTGTGCAAACTGTGCCATTTCTGTACATCTCTGTCGAGTTTGTAGTGATTCACAAACTGTTGGACTTTCATCCAGGAAGCAATTTCCTTTCTGTTTGTGTGCTTTTCCCCTACATTATGTTCTCAAGTACTTTGAACCAAGAAAATTCTAGGTACCAAAATGTGCATCAGAAATGAGAAAAGGTGAAAAGTGTTTATACAGTTTCCTGCTGCTCCTAGTAGTTTCAAATGCAGAAACAGCAAGCAGTAGAAAGGGAGAGGGAAAAGATACTGGTGGGGGAAGTGGGAGGAAGCAGTGGGTGGTCTGGCAGTGCCACTGGAGGTTAGAAGGCACCACTGGTGTTTCTGCAGTGCTGCTGCAGGTGTGCAGATTTTGAGTGCTTTCAGGTATATTCAATATAGAGTGTTGCCAGCTGAGCTGAACTGAGTATCCAGAACTCAGAGCAGGTGGGAAGCATAATTTGCTGAAGCTTATCTGGTTGTGTTTTCCTAGGTCATCATATGCAGGCTGGCCCACGTTGGGGTATGTGTGCTGCAGTCATGTGTCTCGGTATTGCCAAGCTCTGCAAGGAGGACTGAAATTAGAGAGAATGGGTGAGAGGTAAAGGGAATTAAAGTATGTGGATTTTTATTCAGAATTTATTCAGGACTTTTAGTCCACTAGTACTGTTACATTGACTACTTCTTATATCACAAAAGACCTAGTTTGGGTTGGAGTCAATTCAGTGTGGATGAGTAATCTTCACTGACCTCCGTGTTATTGCATCAAGTTTATTATGTCTGGTATTCATACTAGTTGGGTGGAAGCTAGATTAAGTATCTCCATACTGTGCTGAAGCCCTATCTGAAGCTGCAATGTCAAGCTCTACCTGAAGTTACCCTAATGCCAAAGGGAGGGATTTCAGCAGACGAAGTCCTTGTTATGCAGTGTAGGGGGCACAATGTTGGCTATAATGTTTGGTATCTACAAAATCCAAAAGCTTTATAAACACTTCTAGGAATTTTTCTTAGGAGTAGTTCAGAAGACTGTGTTTTGGACTCGTTACAAAGGCATCACAGTGCTTCTTCAGATGCAGGAATCTTAACTGCTGTTTCTCAACTGGTAGTTATAGTCTCTTTAAAAAAGACATATGGGCATTTCTCTGTTGTGCAAGGAAGGTTGTCCATGAGCACTGTAAGCAAGTTTTCTTTCCTAGGAGTGGGTGATGTGAAGTTAGAGAACTGTATCTTATGGTTAGGTCACAGCCTTTCAGTGATCCTTTCAGTAATAGGATCTCCTTACCCTGTCATTTCTTTTCATCAAGCTCACAGGAATATAAGACTTCTCCAGCCTCTGTCCTTTTGTCAAGCTTGTCTAAATTTAGCCAATGAGTTCAAAAGTCATGGTGAGGACAAGGTCTTAGAGTGATGAATATCCACACAAACAGCAAAATCACTTTGGAAAATGGATTTGAAAACAATACCACACTACAATAGAAAAGGCTGCCTTGGTTTGTGGAGCACAGTAATGGAGTTGCCTGAACACATGATCTGCCTGGGCAACAGATTGACTGAAGCAGGATTTTATGAAATTTTACGGAGATAGAGCTTATTTATCTGTGATTGGTATGATAACTGAGGCATTTGTTTTGAAATTCCAGAAACTGTAATTTCTGGATATATAAATTCTCCTGGCAGGTAGAATAGCTGTTAGAAATCCCACCAAAGGCTTGTTATTTTTAATCCAATATCCAGGAAAGAACCCAAACTCTTCAACAGTTTGGACACTGAACTTTGTGAGCTCAAGAATTGAGTCTGTGCAGGTCCTAATAAGTAGTCTGTTGCTGCTGTCATTTTACATGGTCAGCTTTAACTCTATGTTGCACTCTTCAAGTCCCACAGTTGCTCATTTTAGTGGTATCAGTGCTGACTCAGCAACGATGGGGGTGAAGCAGCAGCCCTGCCTTTGCAACAAAACAAGTAAGTGCGCAGGCAGGCAGAGTGGGTGTAAAGCCATCTTAATCCACTGTAATCAACAGTGGCCACCAAACTGTACACTATTAAAAAATGATGGGAACACCCCAGCCAAATCTAAGGAAAGAATCTAGGAAAAAGGCTCCCAAAGGCTCTTGTGAGTGCTGTGAAATTGTACTTGTATCAATGAATGGCCTGGGATGGTCTGTCCAAGGCTGACATGTAATGAATCTGACCTGATTTACGTGAATAATTTGAGTAATAACATCTTCCAACAGACGACTAAGGCTCTGGCAAGAATGATCATGTCATAATTTATCAATGAAATGGGCTTCCAGCGTGCAGAGTCAGCAGGATCTTTTCCTTAGCCTAGGTAACAGATACTGTTACCTCTTGCTTGGTCAGAGGTGAGATACTGCTCTTTTGGCCTCATTAAGCTTATCGGAGAGCTTGTGGGTTATATAGTTAGAGTTTAAATAAAACTCAACTGGAAATCCATTGCTGCTTTGGGACTTACTGTTTTTCTCACAGTTAGGTCTGTTTCTGTGAAATGCAGTCAGGTTCCCAGGTGTTCTTTCCAAGCTTTTTTATATGCAAAACCACGAAGGAATTAACCAAAGCTGACCATAGGTTTTTGTTTTAGTCTATGTACTATGAGTTTACCTATTTGCTTCTCTAAGCTCTCTATAATTTTTATTTAAGGCAAAATAAAACATAATCTTTTCATTTTTTACCATGTCTTCTAAGATATTACCTCATTTGTTTCAGGATTTTTAGTTTGCAGTGTTTTGATGTACTCTTGATATAAATTTAAAAGTTTCAAGTACAGATGCAAGTTTTTATTAGCCTTTGAATGAAGATATTTTTGTGTTATTGGAGAGTATGCTATAATTCTGTCATATAAGCATTTGCCATATCTTAGACTACTGCAGTTGTCAGGGATGCAAAACTATTTAGTTCAGTAGTCTCCCATTCATCAGTGCTGAAAGTCACAAAGGCCATGACCATAAGAAGGAACATAGCTTCCCTGCCTGCCTGGGAAACTCGCTTCCCAAATAAGAGATGTTCAAATTGCTGTTCTTGCAGTCTGATCTTGAAATTATCGTCATTGCTGCATCATTTGCAATTTTAGCTAACTAGTGATGTGTTAGAAGATAATATCTTCTCAGAGGTTTAAATAAGCCCCCAAAGAGAAGGTTTTCTTTCTGATAGTAGAATGTGCAGGTCTCCTTGTGTCTACCTGGTTGCTTGCCAGGAGTGACTCTGGCTTTATTTGGCTCATATAGTCCAATAAATGTTTGAGCTGTTAACTTCTCATTGACCAAGCAACCGTTTCTGATCCCAAAGATATATGTTGGTACTGCAGCTCCAAAGATGTGGGGTAATCTGGAGTGTTTCTTTTTACTAAAATGAGATTAATGTGTAGTTCTGAGTACTTTTCTATGCAAGGTTTCTATAGGCCAGTGGGAAGGGCTGGTCTCCTTCATATTTTGTATAGCTCTGATAATTAGGAGGTGGTGGGATTGTGCCAGTAAGCACCATATAAAGCCTAATCACTGGCAGTCTTTGGGGACATGCTCAACAGATTAAAGGAAAACAATGGATGAAAGGAAGACAAACCCAATTATTATAGATGACATTCAGCTATAGATGGTGGAATTTTGCAGGAGGAGGTTTTTTTCTTGCATTCAGGATGCAAAATGCACAGCCAAAAGAAACACTTTTGTGAGCCATTTCCTTTGACCTCATTAATCATCCAGGCCATAGGATTTTCCTGATTGACTTTATTATCACCCGAACTTGCCAAAAAAAACCCCAACCCAACCAAAAAAAAAAAAGCCACCAGAAGACATCTTATCCTTACTGAAACAAAAGGAGATTCTATCCTGTAATACTTATAACACTCCAGTGGTTAATTATGTTAAAAATGCATGCTTTATGGCTGGCTTGAATTTTGTCTCATTCTGACTTTCAGAATTTTGCTTTTCTTATGCTTTTGTTTGCTAAGTTGAGATAATGAAGAGACATTTATAAAGAGTCCTCAGGTAGTGGTGTCCTGCCTTTGATCAAATCATACCTCCATCTCCTTGTCTTTAGGCTAAGAAACGTAACCACAGGGCATGTGTTTCAGTGCATTTGATCATCCAAGCAGCTCTTCTCGTGACCTTTGTCGATTTTTTATAATCGCCGCTGTAGCATGGACATCTGAATAGGGCAGCATTCTGGCTGTAGTCTCACACCATGCAAAATACTGACGATTTACACCTTAATCTCAGTTGGGATTCTTCTGCTTATCTACCCAACAACTGCATGAAGAACTGAATTCGTTTAACAGAGGCTTTTGTCAGGGCTGGATCCTGGAAACTGTTATTGTCTACCATGCAGCTTGCATAGAGTAGCTAGACATTTCATTAGGTATTTCATGGTTTTTATTTTGCTATGGCCAGTGCCATGAATAATGTGTATTTTCTTTGCACCACTCTTGGAAAAATTCTGTACAGGAATATGTCTTCTCTTTCTAGCTTGCCACACGTTCCAGCTCTCCTGAACAATTCTTGTACAGTATATTTAAGTATGTTAGTAACAGTTATCTTAGCTCAATCACCTTGCAGATGCTCAGAGGTGCTCTTTCTGCTCCCCCTCTGTGGCGTTAATCTCAAGGTCTACTTCAAAGGCATCAAAGTAGAGATGTCTTCCCTTTTCTACTCTTCAGGAACATCAACAATCCTAACATTATATTTTCATTATTTGTTTTATAAGATTGTCCTACAAGGTCTGTATTTCTTTGGAATTTTCCACTTCTTTGCCTCTGTCTTACCAGCTTTAACCTGAAAATGAGACATTAATTCCTCTGTTTCAGTAATTTACTTTTTAGGTCCAAGTTTCTGTGTTTGGGAGTAAGAGATGCAAGCGTAGAAAGATGGCTCTTAGGCATTTCAGCTTTGTCTTATGAACAGCCAATCGTCTCATCCACTCTCTAAGTTAGTTGAGCTCCATGACAAGGTAGTGCTTCTTTTATAGCAAAGGGGTGTTCTAGGGGTGACATCTACTCTGCCCAGGGGTGTTTGAGTCCCTTTTCTTTGGGAGGAAGGCCATAAGGGAGGTCTTTCCTCTTGTTGTGGTAGGCCTGAGGGCTGCATAGCATGTGGACCTGGATCTTTCTGCATCTAGAGGGTTCTGCAGCATCATCTGGGTAGGGACTGTTAACGTCTTAATGAAGAAGCAAGACTATATACATTAGGCTGAGGGAAGTTAGGCAGGACAATTTCAATGCACCAGTAATTTGCCTTTCTTCCTCTACTTTCCATTACGAGTTTTACAAAGCTTCTTTGAACTATGATGGTGCCCTTGGGGAGTATAAAATTGGTCTGGAAATCTCTATGCCTTTTTTTTCTTTTTTTTTTTTTTTTTTTTTTTTTTTCCCCCAGAGAGAGAGAGAGAGAGAGAGAGAGGGAGATTTCTAGTACTTTCTCTTCCAGCTGAGCTTAACAGCAGCTTTTGTCTTCATATTTTGGCATCTTCACTTCTACTCGCAGCTGGAAGTGGGAAATGCACTAGCAAATGAAATTGAACAATAACAAGGACAAAAAGGGAAAAAAAATAAAATAAAAAGAGTCACAGAGGGTTCATGTGTTGTGTGTCTTCCTCCTGAGGTGGGTCTTGATCCTGCCAGCTGTTCCCCCTGTAAGAAAGTTTATGCCTGTGGGTACTCCTGCTGAGTTCAAAGTTACTCACATGAATAATTGATTGCAGGGTCTGAGACATAGTTTGCAATTCCTTTTTCAAGATAAGTTCATTATCATCAGATCTCATCTTGCTCTGAACATTGCTGGGTTAGGGACAAGTAGGTCACATGTATACCTGATTTTTTTTTGTTGCAGGAAAAGCATGCAACTGGCATCCTGAATCAGTGATTTAATCATAATAATGAAAAAAAAAAAGTCACTGTCACTCTTTTGTTGGGGTAGGTTTTTATCAGAGTGGTGAGCTTTGAACAGCTTGTTCAACAAGAGTTCGAGTCCCAGAGGAAGGAGGAGAGTTCAGAAAAGCTTTACGTTTTACAAATGTTTAAGTGGTATTATTCATGGCATAATACACTACCCTGGTTTGTGCTTCAGAGCTCTGCTGCTGCATCTTCTGCCATATAATTTTCCAGAGTGAGACATCTCCAAATTTGTATTCAAGATAATCAGTGTAACATAGAGAAATCAAGTAATAACTGAAGTGGATACTAGCTGCTATAGCAGAAAAGGTCTTATTTGGATATATTTTTAGCAGTTGGTGTACCACATTGATACAATAACATCAGCTCACTAGAGGGAGAGAGGTGGGGAAAAGAAAGCGCAGAATTGTAGAGGATGTGAGAAGGAAGAAAAGAACAAAGAGGACTTTTCTCCAATCAAATGCAAATGGAAATGACCCTAAAGATTCTGGGAACACAGGCTTTCTCCTGACAATGAATATTTTCATACAGTGAAATCCATTTTTGAGACTCATTAGCAAATGCTGTGATCTTGCTTATTTTCTATAGCAGTGTCTAGTTATTTCAAACTGATTAGGAAACCTCTGATGTGAGAGAGTGAATCACGAGCTATTTCAGGTATCTCTGTAATTGTTTATCATGCTTAATTACAAATGTTTGAGTACAACTAGTTTGTTCTGAACTTGATTTTTCCTGCCTTTCAGTTGCTGCTTAGTGTATGTGTTAGTTTAAAAAAAACCCAACACAACAAAAAACCTTAACTTCCAGAATGCTTTTGTTCTAAAAGGGCTGAAGATTTACAGAATGATAGATTAATTTAAGATGCACTATCTATAATGATTTAAAAACAAAAGAACTAGACTATCTGTCTATTGATCACTTATCCATCTCAAGAGCATCTGTTACTGTCAGTCTTACCAGTCTGTTTTGGGTCTAAATACAGTTCCTTCCACATGGCAACTTCTGTTTCCCACTTACTGGTTCAGGTCTTCGTTGCTGAAAACAAAAGTCCTGAATCTCTTCTCAGTTATGCTGACATGCCGTTTTTGTTCTGCTCTGCATGCTAAACTGCATAATCCAGAAACTAGAAAATGCAATAGCCTACAAGGCTTGTGGGAACTTCATAAAGAAAAATGACTATCAATCAGGGTTGTGGTTTGTCAGAAAAAAAGCCCATATCTTGAAGGGAAACAGGAGACACTGAAGAATGGTGGTGTCACTTGGTGTGGGCATCTGTTTGTTCCGCAAGACTACAGCAGCCATTGACAGCAGTCATACAAAGAGAAACAAGCAAAGCACCAGAACAACAGAGAACACTTATGGTGTCATAAAATCATTGTTTATCACAGGCTGAAGCAAGTTGCTTGATCAAGATGTTTATGTCCTTAACTGGTTGCAGTATCCCTATTAACTGGATACAAAGCCCTATTTGGGCTTTTCCTCCTCTAAAGGGAACAACACATCGGGGAAATAACAGTTCTGGGTTTCCACCTGTATCACTGCAGTTCTGTGGTTTGTGATAAACTTAACATTCTAAAAAAAAAAAAAAAAATATTTATCACTCAACACTGTCAGGAGACTAAATATTGCTAACGAGGAGACTGTGCACCAAACGCTGCTTCCAAAACCTACTCAGTTCTGTTTTGCTCAGTCATAGCTTTAGGCATCATCACCTGTTCTGTTGAGCAGAGTAGGGCTGCACCATAAGAGCTTTTCATTTCCATAGCAGTGACTGCTAGGCAGAAAGGATCTCTGAAGAATAAATATGATTTGATGACCTAATAGCAGTTAACTTTATCCAAAATACCTTGTAAAACCTGCATTATCACAAATGCTTCTATATGCTTGGATGTCCTCTCATTAAATAAACCATCTAGCCAAGATGTGTGTTTGGGTTCTAATTCATTGCTCAAAATGAGCTCCACAGGGCTGTTCTCTGGGAGGGAATGCCCTCCTGCACCTTCTTTTGAAGGCTTGTTTCAAGGGGTCAGACAAATGAGAAGCTGATATTGTCCTGCCAGGTTGTATCTCTGCTGGCTTTTGGTAAGTTCCTGGACCTTATTTACAGTTTCTTATTTTGGGGGAAGGATATAGAAGAATAGTATCTGAAGACCAAGCTTATTCTTTGTCCTGTAGCAATCACTGCTTGCTCTGTGGTGCTGAGACTTTCTGGTGCAACCTCATAGGAAGCTGACTAGTTTCTAGAAAACAGTAATCTTCCACATTTACACATTTCCCAAGTTTGTAAGAATTAAAATGTCAGCTAAATCTGAGGAGACACTAAATGTTTTTCCATTTGATAGTTGGTATTATATGAAAGGAACATGGGACTTCTGAATTAAAGGGGAAAAAAAATCTGTTCTAGTTCATAGAGGCTTTTTTCTTCATTGTGAGTGTGAAGTAGAGAGAAGAAACTGTTAGCTTTTACATTTGATATTGATGTAGTCACACCAGCATTACTTACTTGCAGACCAGAGACAACCATAAACCTTTTAAAAATCAAAACTTTAATTTAAATCTTAGCTAAATGAAAATTTTCATGCGTGCTTTTGAAGAATAAAAGGCAAGCTCTGAAGGCTTTTTCTCTCTGTAGCACAACTATCAGTTCTTGCTGTCCAAAGTATTCTCTATCAGCACTTCAGTTAAGCCTCTGCGCTTCTGCTGGCACGAACATTTTTCTTTAGATTTCCCAGCATTTGCGCAGCACTGATTCACCTCTCTTGGTGATAACAACAGTCAGAGGGGCTAACGGGGACTAGCTGCTGGCATTTTAATCTCGCTTAGAGCAGACAAGAGTGCAAATCCTGTCACTGCCTAGCCTGTGCTTATCCTCCCTGAGGTGAAGCTGTGCTGTTGGTGGTAGCGCTGTGCAAGTTCTGGGAAACTGCTTATGTTGTGAAAGCCTGTTGGCCCTATGACAAAGGGAGAGACCTTCGTTTGACAGGTAAAAATGCTTACAAGAGAACACAGGTATATATGAGGGAAAAAGCAGACCCTGGAGTAGCCTGAACAGGGACAAAGGAGAGTTGCTACTTACTCTAGTGAAGCATGTATCTGCAAAGTCTCAACTTCGATATTTGTTTTGAGAACTGAATAGATATTTAAATGAGATAATTTGGCCCTGTGGATTTACTGGAGCATAAGGTAATTATTTGCCACCTTTCTTATTCAGAGAAATGCTATAGATAGAAAGAAAAAACCCCACCTCAGAATTCTTGCACGAGGATACTTTGCTGAGATTAGTGAAGACTGAAGCACACAATGTGATAAGAATAGAATTGCTGGAGTCTGCTCTCTTCTCAGCGGGGGCCTATTCTGTTTCCCTCAATGTGCATACCCCCCATAAATGTTAATGGGAGCTATTCACAAATAAGAAGAGGCACAGAAACTCCAACATATGCAACTCCCTTTCATCATAATAAGGAAGGAAGTTTGAAGCTCTTGGTGCCAGCCTCAGGTCTCTCTGAGAACTGGTGCAAATAAGCTGTGGACACCCAACTAAGTTTCTACAGAGGAAGTGAAGCTGTGAATTCACAGTGTTTCAGCGGCTCCATGGTAACATTTTTGTGTGCATACTCTTACCCCATGGTAATGGTAAAGTAATCTGAAATATTTAATCCTTCTGTGAAAGAAGGGAAAGTGTAAGACACAATGCATTAACCACAGGTTTAAGAATGTGGAGAAGGGAGGTTGGTGTACTGCAAATTTATACTTTAGCTTCCCTGAAAAGAGCTCTTTGGGTGTCCATGGTCTGAAAAGAGGGCTGGGTAGAATTTGGTAAGTGGCTGAGATAGAAGGAATGTCTTGGTGAGGGGAATGATTAGATGATCAGGAGGCCCATTTTTGGGGGATATGAAGTTTCCACAGATCATAGATATCAAAACACTTGTTCCCAACTGACTAGTGACTAAAAAATAAGTGTGCTGGCAGTGTGAAGGTAACTGATGTGGATGCTATGATTGTAGGATCTTGGAGAACTTAATTTTTCAATTCATCTTTCCATGAGAGGTGAGTCAAGAGGGCCATGGATGCTGTCTGGAAAGGGTGCTGACTGACAGAAACCATGATGAGCATGGGACCCTGGGCTGCAGCACTTGGCACATCCCTATGGCTGGCCCTGAATACCAACACAACCGTTTTAGGAAATTAATGAGTCAAGCGCAGGGATCAGGTGAGGTGAGATCCCTCTGCCTGTGTGTGCAGAATGCTCTGACACTGAATTTGTGGGGGAAGAATGACACATTAAGCATTGCTCTTGTTAGGAGAGAACATGTCACAGTAGCTACAGCAACAATTGGAGTAGCAGGAGACTGGGCTATAGTCCTAGCTCTGCCAAGGTTTTGCTCCATTACCTCAGGCAAACTGTTGAAAACTGTCATCGATTTTGGGTCCCTGGGTCTTTAGATACCTAGCTCAAATAATTTGGGGTCTGACTTTCAGAGGTGCAGTTTTTATTGACCATGACTGATACCTAGGGCTCAGCACATCTGGCATAGAAGCCTTAGCTGGCTCCCCTGAGGTATTCTAAGTCCTCTCAAAAAATTTTGTTATGATATTACAGTGCTTAAGCTCACAGTACAAAACCAGTTGTGATGATGATATCTACCAATAGCAGATATCCCAATGTGAGACATGAATAACTGTGCTATGAGTATAAAGTATTAATTTCTTGTTTACAGTCTTTAGGCAATTTTTTCCACAAGAAAGACAGTCTACTTAAAAACAGAATTTCATTTGGTGAAGTGTCTTGATGATGTCCCGTTACAGTTATAAATAACATTGCAAATGGCACTGGGGAGGAGGAAAGGATGGGAAGCCAAATGTCATTAATAATAGCTGCAATATTCTTAGTGTTAACAAATTATCAGCTGTATAAATTTTTAATTAATAGGAGTATGAACAGCAATTTGACTGTCAACAGGCATCAGTATTGATGTGTGCGAGTGAAGCATGGCAAGGCAAAGATCAAGGCGGGAGGATAACTGAAACCACGCAACTGTGAATGACAAGTCAGCGTTTTCTGAAAAAACTTCCGAGCATCACGACTTCAGGTGTAGCCCTCTATAATGAGTAGAAAAATAAACCTCCATGAAGGCAGGAAAAGCTTTTCACAGTGCAGATGGATTAATTTTGTTTGGAATTTTTCTGTATTTTAGCTTAACTGGCTGTTGAGTGCAACAGCAAAAAGGCATTTAAGAAGTTGGATGGGAATATGGACAAAGAATAGTACATTGGATACCTCAGACTAGAGACGACTACTGGACTTTTATTAATGAAAGCCACAAGATTCCCAGCAAGTGAGTAGGATACTGTAGTGTAATGTTGTGCTCCTTTCACTGAATTTCTGGAGTTTCTAGCAAGTTACTTGAAAAAAAAACCCAAGCCTGTTGATTAGGTCAAAGCATGGCCTAATCTGTTCCAGAGCCTGGAACAATATTATTTGGTTTAAATGAAATCAGAATATTTTAAACTTATCAAAATTTCAATAACAACTTTAAACCTCACTTTCCCACCCAACTTGTCAGTTTCAAAGTTTTCTTTTTCTGTAACTTTCAAAGTGGCTTTGATTTTAAAACTTAGATCTCTTATCTGAATTGTAGTGTGCAGCATGTTTCCCTCCTTTTTTGCATTCTTATATTGTGATTCACAGAAACAACTTTTGTCTTTGGGTATCCTCAAGAAAAAGTGAGGATTTTTCTTTTTTTCTTTCTTAAAGAAAAGGATTCAGATGTAGTAATAGGGAGGACAAAATTTATGTATCTAAAAACACTGCTTCCCTCAGGTTTTTTCAGATTGGAAACTTTCGAAGGCTTTTTTTTTTTTTTCTTTTTTCTCCTGGAATGTATTTTTGCCTTTATTAGTAGTCGTCATTTATGAACTATGAAAGATTCAATATCTAAGTGTATGGACAATATAAATGCACCAATTGTAGATAGAAAATAATAATACTAAAGTAACTCTTTCTGGCTTAGTAGATTATACCAGTTTTTCTGTTATATCATTAATAATCTAAAGATTAAAGCTTTTTTTCACTTTTCATTTGAGGAGATCAAAATGCTTTAAAGACATTAGCTAATTCTCCTACTAATCCTGGGAGATTGGACAGTGTTATGATAATCCTTTCACAGATGAATAAATGGAGATAAGAAGGAGGCTAAGTGACTTTTCAAAGTCACAGATATAATCAGTGGCAGAGTTGGATGCATAACCTTGGGGTTCTGATTACTGTTTTTCTCTTATATATGTATACTTTCTTCTTTCTGTATTGCTAATAATATGCAGTGAAAAACTATTACCATCAGTTATATTTATAATAATAATGATTTTATTTATTTAGTGCCTCCCTGCCAAGACAGTCAGGGTGCTGCTCCAAAGACAATTAAAATGCAATTGCTGTAATAAATAAACAACAATAATTAAAACATCATAAATAAACAATATCAAAAGCAATGAAAAACACTAAGTAGCAAAAGTTAGTGCAATTAATAATGGATCTGAGTAACTCATTTGAAACAAATTGCATATTTAGTGATGCTTTTTGTTTAGTGAAAAGATTTTTTTATGGCAAGGTTATTATTTTTGAGCTGCATTTTTACATCCAGCCCTTGAATGGAAGTTGTTTTGTTTCCTTTTTTTTTTTTTTTTTTTAATATACAGTTATTTCCAGTTTTAAGGTGGTGCTATATGATGACTCGTCAACTAAATTACATGAACTGCAGGAATCACATCAACTAAATAACTGTGCAGTTCACTCTTTGGATTAGCTGTACATAAAAGTCTGGACTTCAAGCTGTTACATAGGAATGATAAGCCACAGGTGAAATTTATACCACTTTGATGTGACCTGTTCTCCTTGACCTATCTTAAAAGTGCATTTAAATTGAAAGGCTAGTTGCCTGTTTTTCATATTGACTTCAGTATAGTTTGTTACACTCTACCACTCTATCTGCAGCAGCTTTTAGTGTATGTGTGTTTGATGGCATTACTCAATTTTAGGGTTGACCAACCCTTTCCCTAGTCTGTCATTTAGCAGCAGTCATTGAGCATTGCAATGATTTCTGTTTATTGTCTTTTAGGAAGAGGCCAATTTTTTGTAGCATTGAGATAGCTCATCTGGTTTGAAGAAAGGAGCTTGCTAGAAACATTTTGTTCAGAATATGCTAAAGAAGTTTTAGAAGTCTCAAAGACTTCAAGCTTTGAAATTCACCGGGGATACAGCCTTTACATCAGGCGTGATGTCTGCTGTCTTTTTGGCAGAACATCGAAATCTGTCCTTGTTACGAAGACATGAAAACTGGTTTGTGTAAAGAAGTCTGAGTGTTGGTGATGGGGAGCAGGGCAAGAAACAGAAGTGAGGCTGGGCTGAGACTGGAAAACTGGGACTGAGGCTGAGGATGATGAAGGAAACCTGGGCAGGAGGGAAAATGACGAAGCTGCATGGGTTGAGAGGGTAGGATACAGATCCACTCAAGCTGAGAGAAGAAAGTGAGGCAGAAGGGAGAACAGACCTCACTGAGAGAGTGAAGGAAATAGGTGAGTCACGAGATCAAGGCAAGGAGGATGGAGGTGGGAGGCCTCGTGGAGAGAACATGTGGTGCTGGGCGACAGAGGCCAGGGAATAGGCCTGGGAAGGCTGGATATAGCACAGGAAGAGCAATGAGGTGTTGGGTCTAGAAATCAGAGGGGACATGAGGCTGCACATCCAGTGAGATGAAGACTCGGTGGTCAAGAAGGTTGAGAGGGGAGTGAGAACCCTGTAGAGTACAAGACTGATTGAGGAGCTAAGGGTAAGGAAGAGGCAAGATCAGGCTTCTGTCGATTAATTTAATGAGAAAAGAAACTAAGCTTATCAGTAGTAGTAGATGTGTCTAAGCTGCACTGGCACGCTCCCTTCCTGAGCTGGATAGCTTATGAACAGATCTGAGCAGATATCTTGAGCCCAAGATCCCTGAATGTCACTGCTCTGCTCTGGAACCATCTGCCAGAATGGGGTGTTGCATCCCCCTTCAGCATCTGTCTGTGAGGAGGACAGAAATCTGTTAATGCGAACAGCCGCTACATTAGCTCAGTGGCAAAATCTGCGTGTTGGCAGTAAAGCTTTGAACTCTGCTGATGACCTGCATGTGTTTTAGGAAGATGCCAAATAATGAAATTTGTCTCTGTGAATGTTTTATAGTCTTTTGTTTTTTTATTTTTAGGTAAATTTGGGAGAATGCATACGCAAATTGATACTAAATGTTTGGGGTTTTTTTTAATTGAACCCATGAAGGATAGTACTCAAATATTAGGAAATTCTAGCATTTAAACCTTTTATATCTGGGATAAGCATTTGCATTGGTTCTATGTTCATAAAATTAGCATGACAGTATCATGTAAATTTAGGTCTCCTTTGCACCACTCACCAAAAAGTCCGCTCCTATTTAATCTCTCCCTAGTACCTTCTTTCACTTCTATGTCCCCTTGCATCCTGCACAAACTCCGTGTTAGATTTGTCTCCTTTCTCTCCCATCTTCCGATGGGACAGCTATATCCCCCACACTGCTTTGATGCCGGTAGAAGGGGCACCAACAGCATGGGAAAGACAATCCTGTCTGTTTTCAGTACTCATGTCTGAATCAAAGCAGTCGTTACAGTGGAAAACCATACCTATAACCCTTGGCTCGAACACACTCCCTTGTTCTCTGCTTAGTAGTACAGGCACTGCTTCCTCAAGCCCAGGAGCTGTGAAAATCTCCAGCATATCCTGTGAAGGCTCTTTGGGGAATTCAGCTGCTAAAATCAAAGCAGTCTATCGCAGATATGCACAAACAGCAATTATTCAAAGGCTTTTAACTTGGCTACATTTGGACTCATTTTCATATAGGGCAAAAAACACAACCCTGATTCATTCCTTTCTCTCCCCAGACAAATTTCTGGTCTTTGCCTAATGCTCAGTTGCAGGAGAGCATTCCAAAGAAAGGATTGTCATGAAAAGGATAATGTATTTTCTCATTAGCCCTTTTCTTGGAAATGACTGAAAAGCATGGGCTGAAATTTTCCAGGAAAAGATATAAATAACTGCACAGATAATGGGCAAGTAAAATTTCTGCCAAAGTTTAACTGGGTAAAGTTAGGAAGCAGCTGAACAGAGGGGCTCATAGGAGGATATGTAACTAGGCAATATTAATGAGTATAATAAATGGTACCGTCTTGATCCCCTGTTAGAGAAGTGCAGACATACCTCTATGGATCAGTGGAGCACGATGTGGGGATTTCCAAGCTTTCTCTGGACCAAACTGGTAATTTCACCTGGTGCTATGCGGATGAATCACTTCTGGTTAGCTGGTTTCCACAGTACTGCACATCATGGTCAAGCTCGTTAGCTTGGGCTAAGTGCTATATGCATGCTGGTGGTTTCTGCTATGAGCAGTACTAGCCTAGTTATCCTGTGATGCACATGTGCCCTAAGTGATTCAACTTAAGTCAGACAGGACACACGCGGCAGAACTCAGAAATGAGCCCCGTTCTCCTGAGCCCTAGTTTAGTTCATTAACTATGGAAGTTAAATCACCTCCCTCCAGAGCAGGGACTAGAACGACATACTCAACACCATAGAAGATTAGCTTTCTTCTTAGAGTCAAATCTGGCCCATGTGATGTGAACTCTTAACCTCCGTGGTATATATATCTGCTCTTCTTCAGCAGGGTAGAACAAAAGGGTTGTACCAAGGTGGGGGGCAATAAAAGTTACTTCATGTACCTTGAACTGCTTTGATCTATCTCCCAGCCCACCCGGAAGCTCTTTCAGACAGTCCATAGGGAAATACTAGCAAAGACTTGATGCCAAGTATGCTCTCTTTGTACTGTGTCCTGGGAGGTAAGTAAGCCAAGCTCTGCAAGCCCATGCTGTAGGACCCCCAGGCTCTTCCTTTACTGTTACCTTAATCTAATTTTCCTTTGTATTTAATAAAAATCTATGGGTCTTGGATTTTTTATTTCCTTTCAAGAAGCAACAGAGAAAAGCTCTCCTATTTGATCCTGCTGATGTTCACTTTTCGACACCTGCCACCAGCACTGCTTGGACACATCCCTTTTATTTCCCATTCTCTTTTAAGTGTCTAGGCGACTTTGATATATTTCTGTCTCTGTCTATAATGGCAACAGGATAGGGTGTTATTCTCAACCTGGGTTTGGCATGATGAGCCTTTTATTTCATTAAAGCCACATTCCTTTTTAGGAACTGTGGCCTCAATTGGAGTTATTTTGCTTGGACTAAGGATGAATGTACCAAGGACAGCAGTATAAAGTACAGCCATCTATAAATGCAGCATTGATTGGATTTTACCCATCCTCTTTAAAATTCATATGTGATAATCAAAATGGTGAGTGTGTAGGAAGCACTGCATCCTCTTCAGTTTACTGCCCTCATGTAAAAATCTCAAAATAAGGACTGTAACCAGCAGAATTCCAGCATTTATATTTCATGAGAGGATTGTCCTTCTGTAAATATTGGTTTCTTTAATGCATACACTTCCATCTCTTTTTAAAAACTCCCAACTCAACAGCATCTGACAGCATTACACGTCTCTTTCTGGAGGCAGCAATGAAAATGTGCTGATAATTTGAGCCCTGGGAAGAAGTCTGTTCCCCTGTGAATTTCACCACAGTCACATTGCTCTGCCATTGTATTAACTCGCTGCCGCAGTACAGGAATAGCAGCTCTCTCCATATTATAACAGCACCTCTCTCAGATCACATCTTACTGTCAAATAATCACCCATTCCCAAATGGCTGGAAATTAATGATGGCTGAACCCGTCAGTGCTAGGCTTATGCTAGTTACAGAGTCCAGATCCTGAAAAGACTTTTTGCAGGTAATAGCTCTGGATAAACTCCTGCAGGCTTGCTTGGAGAGCCTGAACCACTCCTTATCCTCTCCCTCCCATCATCACTGGCCACCCATGGTTCAAAGGATTCTTTTGGTTTACTTCAGTCTTTGGAATTAGAGCTAGAGATTACAAAGTGTACAAGATACCATTTGTGTATTATCAATCACAAGAGGCAAGATTTTTTTTTCTTGCCCTGTAGACCCCTAAATCCTTTCCCTTCTTTCTCTGGATCTTCTAAAAAATGTAGGAAAGTTTCCTGAAAAAGCAATAGAAATAGCTGCTTAGACATAACTTCTTATACTGTGGAGGGATTTTGACAACCAGGAGAGCAACATGTGGATACACCTTTTTTCCCCTCTATTAAGAAACATGGATGGCTGAGGTCAGACACCAGGACCATCTGCTACTTAGGAAAAATTGAGACCTGTGTACGATTTCTGTACCTCAGTTCAGAATGTTTTGACAAAACTGATGATGAGGGAAATCTCATGACTTCTTTTTTGTATGGTTCTACTCATCACTTCCCACAAGTAAAACTTTAGCATCCAGACTCCTGTTCCTCTCCTCCTGGTACGTCAGTTTTGGGACATGAACTTAGTTAACATCAGACTGAAAAAAGCATTTTGATTATTGAATAATTTACTGATTTTATTATTATTTCAACTTGAATATTCAGTGAATTATTCCCATTGCCCTCCCATGTTTTAATCACATCTTGATAGAGACTTTTCTATAAATATGGCTTCAGGCTTGTATGAATTGTAACACACTGAACACAGACTATGGGAAAGAAGTGGTATTAGAGTACACCTTTTTTTATTTGATGCATTGCACTGCAAAACTACAAATTCAACCTGTCTTTACATGTTTCTGGAGTTAAACTCTGGACTATAATTTTTGTGTAGTAATTATATTGTTTGCAGTTTTTTGCATGGTTTGTTTAAGACATAAATATACAGACCTATACATAGTGTCATTTTATCACTTATTTATCTATTTATCCTATGCTGTTGATGAATTATATGATGGCTGGATGCCTTTATTCCAGCTGGGGAAAGATGTAGCATATGGTCAGCTCACAAGGCTCTGGAAATGACTCTTTGGCACCTGTCACAAAGTGATCTCAGATCTCTGTAAATGGTTGCTTCTACTCTGGAGATTAAGTACCAGATGCTGTCCTTTGCAAATAAAAACCAAGGAAGAAGTTAGCTGAACACGCTGGCCAATTTGCTGTGAACACAAGAGAACATGAATTCTACCGTCCCTCTTTGACAAGCATAAATCTTGTTGTGTGGACTATACTGAGAGGAGGAAAAGGCCTGAGAAAGTGTTTTCTGCACTGATTTTCCAAAGTGCAGTTTTGTCTGTATTCAAACAACATCTGAGGCAGTACTTAGAAGATTCTTTTCAAAAGTGGATATCATTCTTGATTCAAAACAATGGAATGTCTTTATATTTTTCTGACCTAAATTACATTAAGAAAAGCAGGTGATTTGAATTTATGGAAGTTTTTAGCATCTTAGTCTATGTGTACTCTAATCCCCGCAGAGTGTGTATCCTGATTCTTATTTTTTCCAGTATAAGAAAATAAAGGCTGAAATTCTGAGATCTTTCACTATGTCTGGTAATAAGTCCAATTATTTGTCTGCCTACAGTAATATTCAGACTTCAGGCACCCAAGTTGGTGCATGTTTGGACTGTCATTCTAGTGGAACCTATACTAAGATGTTCTTATGCTTTGGCTCATGGACGATAGTCTTAGAAGGACCACTGTACATCTGGACTTACGTCATATGCTGTGGGAATGTGTCCCATGCTGAACTGTTTTAGTGGGGAGACTAATGCTTCCTTGGGTGCCCTGGGAACTCTCACCTTAAGTCTTCTGTCATCCTGTCATTCTACCAAACAGAAATATTCCTTAGATGCAGGACTGCAAGATTTCCCTGGTAGGTCTAGCAGTGAGACAGGTTAGGGCGCTGCCAGTGATTCCTAATTTTCCTCTTTTTTTGCTACTCGTCGTAATTATTTGTTCTGTCTCTGCTTTTGAGGACAGCTTAAAGTGAGGAAAGTCCTACCAGATGGGAAGATTTATCCAGCCCCTGCTGCCTTGGGCATTGTCAATCATTTGTTTCTCTGACTCGAGCATCAGCAAAAGACTACCCCAACCCTGTGGAGAAAATGTAATGGAGGGTTGATGTGTTTACCCAGTCAGAGAAACAGTCAGGAGAAAGCAGACAGGACTGCTGAAAGCAATACTCTCTGGCAGACACTAGCTCGAGAGCTGTGTGGTTGAGGAAGAAACCATTAGAGAAATGAATAACAATAACAGTGTAAATGTGGGAAAATTTTACTGGGCAAACAAGAGAAGAGTGGTGTTGGGCAGAGGGTAATTGTAAGGAGGACTATGAATGCAAGGTGGGATGGGAGAAGTGAAGAGTTAAGGCTCAGGACTGGCTGTGGGTCCTGTTGCCTGGTGTACTCACGAGCTGTGTTCTGTCACCACAGTCAGCACACCTTTCCTTACATTGTCTGACTTTCCCCCTTAATAATGCAGTGACAGAGGCTATTCCCTTTTTTTTTTCTTTTTTCTTTTTTTTCCACAGGGTAGTGAAGCAGTTCAGATGGAGGATGTTATGTAAGTGTCATGTATAATCACTAATATATTATTACTAGACAAGGAGACAGGTCAAACCAAAAAAGCACTTGTTCTGCTCACTCTCTAGCATCCTTGGAAAATGTCATTTGAGCTACACAGAACTTGGCAGCGGTGCCAGAGAATAACCTGCCCACTGGTTCCCATGCGGATTGCCCTAGACAGGATGGCCAAACGTCACACAGCAGGAAGGTGGGCCAAGTACTTATAATGGGGTGCAATGTTCCCTGCCTCAGGCTATCCAGGACTTGGAGAGGCTTATGGGCAGCAGTTTTCAGGGGCTGTAAGAGCCCCAGTACGAGTCACTGAAGAATTTGCCCTTGGCTATTTTTGAGCTATTGCAAGTAGTGGGTCCAGAGCAGTAATGCTGAGGGAGGCCATGCGATACAACCTCTGATGAGGCTGTATCACAGTATCCCAACTGCCTTATGCCAGGAGAAATGCGAGCTCCCAGGATCAGGACTGTGAAAGGGGTATTGCTTAGCAGTTGTTCCTCAATTCATGATTATTATCATCATCATCATCAATATTCTGACTATCTACCTCTTTGCCAAGGTGGCAGGTGTGAGGCCCTGACTTCCCTGAGGCTCAAAACAGACTCTCAGCTTTTGTTCACCCAGCACTGTAACACCGTTTTCTACCTCAAATCAAAGGAAGGAGCGGAGGTTTCAAAGGCTGGATGTAAATTGTACCAGCAATGCAGTATAACTAACATTTTACACTGTGGTTTTGTACAATGCTAGGTAACGGTTACTGCTGCAAATGTCAGTGTGTCAATGAAGGGGAAGGAATGATTGCAGAGCAGCCTTTTAGCGTCAGTCCGTTGGTGATTGCTAGCTGGGCTACAGTACTGCACGTCTAGTTGGGAAGCGCCTCGGTAGGAAACACGTGCTGTGCAGCATTGTATCCCTCTGTGCAAAAAGGTGTGTAAATTGGTACCAATGTGTCTGTGCACCTTGTCAGTCAAGCAGAGCAAACTGGAGCATAAGGGCATAAAATCTGTGTTTTTTATCTTCCAGCAAAACCCAATACAGACTATAATTTTCTCCTTGTCACTGTGCCCTGCAGGCAACAAATATACTTTGCTCAAGTATCCGGATTTATCTGTCTGTCACATTGCTTTCTTGTATACACAGTTCATGAAGGGCATTCTTTTCCATAGTGCCTAGATACTGGTAGACCAAAGAGGCTGAATAAACTGGGACTTGATAATTAGCTGACTTGATGCTGCAGTGCCTAGCTATTTCCCTTTCCATCATCAAGAGGTAGAACATCCCGATTTCCATCCTCAGAGCTATACTGTGCACCTTACAAAACATGGGGCTCAACAAAGCTTTGTCTTGCTTGACCTACCCTTCCCAGCCCATTCCTAAGGCAGAACTGTGAACTGGCTGTTCAGGAGCACTGGTGAGAGAAAAGGTGGGGTTAGAGCAGTATGCTCTAGCTCAAACCTATCTTCTTGGCATCTATCTATACTGCATAGGGCTAATTGCATTTTATTTAGACTTACTTGAGCTTTGTTCACACCATGCAGCCAAACTGGCTGAATTTCTCAGTGCTGCTGAGAAGTTCCTTCTTCACCCCTTCCTGCTTTTCTTTCCTTTACTCTTGCCTCTGGGGTACCATGCCCTCCCTGAGTCATCTCCTGCCTCAATTCCCTAGCAAGCACAGTTGAAAACTGTTCCTCCCTCTTCTTCTTCCTTCTCTACACTTTTTTGTTTTTTTCCTTGGCCTGGGTTAGGTTAGCATGCTATCTCAGTGCAGAGAGAAGGATTGTGCTGAATCAGCTGAAAGCAGAGGGTGAGGAGGGAGCACGAATCTCCCGAGCTATTAGTTGAGCACAGGGACTGTGGCTGCAGTCCCTGAGCAGGCTGGGATGCACCCTGGGGAAGTGCCCAGGCAACAAGCTCATGATGAAACCTCTGCTGCAGTGGCTCCAACTCCTTGTAGTACTGCAGCTCAGGTCAGTTCCCAGCTCAGGCTGTTTTTTCATAAAAAAAACAAACAAAAAGCCTCCAAAACAAACCACCTTGTAGTTGACTTTAGCTGCAGTGCAGACAGCCTGCAGCATGGGGTTAGGTTTGCTAACTTCAGTTGTCTGAGAACTAGATGTCTGATCTAAGTACCCCATTTAGACACCCTCTGCAAGTCAGTGGAGTGTGTCAGACAGCCCATTAGTAGACAAACGTTGATGTTCAAAGCAGACAGGAAGAATCCCCCACTGGAGTGAGTTAACTATCTCTCCTGGCTACAGAGGGACCCTAGGTTAGTTTTCTGAACAGTCAACATTAGATGGGATCAAGCCTACCCTTAAAGATGTGCAACTTCATCAGTATCAGTTCTGCATCTCACATTTGGTTATAAAACTTGTTCTTAATATGTGCATTATAACTACCTCCATGAGCTGGAAATGCATGAGCACATTTACAACCACTTCCATGCAGAATTGTGTCCCCAGAATCTGATTAAAGTAGCAAACAGAAGGCAAGGAAAAAAACCCTCCTTCTATTTACTTCATGGAGCCATAAATTATGTTAGAATGCTATGGGTTTTTTTGTTGTATTTCATACAAATTGACTAGTTTGTAAATGATTCAGTTCTAGACTGAAAAATACAAGTTGCTTAATTCATCCTAGGCTCCTAAATGTATTACTTGCTACTGGGACATAGAATTACTATTTTTTAAATGTCGCTAGTCCCAAAAGCCACATATTATTATTTTTTCTAACTTTAAATTTTTTTTGTAAAAAGCAAAAAGAAAACAACTATGGTTCACTCACTCACATAAGCTTACATTAAACTTCAGAACTGAGAGCCTATTATAGATATTGATTGCTTTTCAGAACTAAAGGAGTGTATAAAATGTTGGTTATTTTTTCCCTAAGGACTCTAATTAATTATACAAATGTTAATGAAAACAGAAGAATGAGGAGATTATGTGTAAGTACTGAGTCTTCCTATGCTTTTCCTTTTGGAGTTTGAAACAGCCTTCAGTTAGTAAATAAATATTTCTTATCACTCCTGTATCTTTTTTTTTTCCTAGTGCCTTTAAGATTAACATTTTTATGTATCATAGTGACATATTAAAATGTGAGACTTTCTAACATACATCTCTCTGTGACTGAAGTGTAAAATTGGCATGGGATGAGGAGAGATGAAGAAAAGGGGGGAGTGGTGACGCTTTACCTTGTTTGAAGAACCTGAGCCACTTTCCACATTTAGTGTTGAGTTCTGGGGTAGGGATGTAGAGTGTTTTAAGAAGACGCTGATCCTTCATTATAGTTCAGATTAGAAAATAAATGGATTGTACAAAAGATTTTTAAGCACAGTGACTGGAAGGCTCCATTTTAATATTACCCCTTAAGTGGAAGTTCTCTTACAGGCAAACAGTGAAGTTTTAAGGTAAAAATCAACTATTTTTAAGAACTTTAGTGGAATTTAATTAATAGCCAGTTGAAGGTATGCTGCTTTGTGATGATAACTGTTTCATCAAGGAGCGAGAACAGACCTAGTTGCCTTTAATCCGTATAACTTCTCTTAATGCTGACTCTAATTATCTTCAAAGGAAATGCAAAAGAAAATGATAGACAGCATGTCTTCGTATTAACTCTCCCCACTGCAAATCTAGATGCATTTACAATGAGGCTACTTCTTAAATGTAGTACTATTCCCTTGTTCCCCCAAAATGTATTACTCTTTTTTACATTTCTAGGGGCAAAGGAATTTGCCCTGGGGCCATGTGCCTTTGTTTGCATAACACAGTCCCCCTGTGTATATTAACATACTGCTAAACTATGTTCTCAGCATGAGCAGGCATCCTCTCAGGCCATTGCTCTGGTCCCAGCATGCTCACGCAGCAGAGATAATCACTGGAACTGAACTGACTTCTCACTGGGAATGTGACTCCACTCACAGCAAGAGAGCAAATAGGAAATGACTCGACGCGAGTCTCACTAAGCTGGAAAAATGAATTAGACACACTCCTCAACAGAATCTGAAAACATTACACTCAGTGAAGAGAGAGAAAAGGTTAGAGCAAGAGGTTGCTTACCATTCCCACTTTGGAATTGAAGTGTGTTTATGGGTACATTATACCTCCTTATGATGTGAGGTTTGTCTTTCAGTCATATTACCCAGAAAAGAACCCATTCATTGAGCAGTCCTTCCATTCTTTACATACAGTTCAAGTTTTTGAGAGATGTAGGATGTGTCAGAGGTAAATCTCATCGTTCCTGTGAAAAACTTAAAAAAAAAAAAGAAAAGGAAGTAAAATTGTAGAAATTGCTGTGACCTTTGAGACACCATCCTTTACGATATGCAGTACAAAAGTTGGGCTACTCAGGCTTACATCAAGTTTACAGGAACATAAATTGCCACAATTGAGCTGCAAGCTTTATGTTCTTAAATCACATCATTATTTTTCAGGATATTGGAAGGGAAGGTAGAAAATAGCAGATTTCCACCCATCTCAAGAAATAATAACAGTCTTACTGATTGTGTTTAGTATTTCGCTGCAGTATATTAGGTCATTTTAAACCCCCTTATTTTAAAGAAAAATTCTTTTAGAAAACATCTGCTATTCAGTATAAATCATGACATTGACAGTTTATTTGTCTGATAAGGTGAACCTAGTGCACTAGTTTATTGTTATCTGGAGTGTAACACACAAAAGCACAGGTAGTGGAGCTAAATCTAGAGAAACCCATAGAGTTACAGAATTATGTCAATTTATACCAGTTCAGGATCTAATCAAAACACCTCAATATCATAAAGTAAAAGCTAGCCTTTGATATGAAATAAAAGTGAGGAAAACTTTAAGAAGGCAAAAAGAAAAACAGCTGTAGGAGTCAAACAAAAGGAAGAATAAAAATTGTGTCAGCATTAAAGAGCTCCTGCAAGAAGCACCTTGCCATCTTAACACAGTTACTGGTTTAAAAACAAACAGACCAACCCCAGGATCACATGAAGGACCAGTCTTTTCCAATTAATCATTAATGCTGTGATACTGCAGATGAATAATAATGAGTATTTTTTAATTTTGGAGGAGGAAGAAGATTAAAAACAAAAAGAGAACTTTCTATATTTTGTGCTAATAAATACTTTATCCTTAGCCTATATCTGCTAGGTTACCACTGAACTGATTTAAAAGTACCAAAACCAAGTAGTACTAGAAATTCCCCCAATATGCATAAGGTTTCTGCACCCCTTGGGCATTGGATTTAAGTAGGGACTAAGTGGTACCAGCTGGCCTTCATGTCCAAGTGCTTACAAGGATTCATTCCTTAATGAGCCAGAGAGCATGAAGGGTCCTCCAGAGAAATGCAGGCTTGGGTTTCTACTCCTTCTGTGCTGCTCATGGTGAGTAACTTGCTCTTTTCACCTTATTCTGTGAGATGCATTTCCTAATTTAATAAGAGAAAGGGAGAGAAAGGTGCTAATAAATAATGTGGTATAGATAGCAAAAGATTATCTAAACAATAGAAACTGTAGAAGGAAAGTGTATGTTCCCTAGAGGAGAATTTCTTGAAAGCTGAGGTGTAACAATAAGAAGCTACATTCACAAATCTCTAAAGGCAGCTTTGGGCTGCTTCAGCAGTGCAGAGCAACTTAAATCCGGCTTAAATTTCCAGTGGAGTATGCTTTTGTGTAACTGACTCCTCCGGCTTCATAAGGCTCTCATAAGGTACGTGACAAGGGAAGAGCTGTGGTCTAGGTGACCTGTTCCCTTGTGATTCACAATGGTGGTTTTGAAGCCTCCCCTAGAGTTACCGCAAGCACAGTTCAGATGCAGCCCAGGAGTATAGGCCCAAATTTGTTATTGTTGTTGTCTGTGTTTTCTTGATGAGAGAGAGTATAGAAATTCCAAATAATCTAGCCGTGTGTGAAAACAGGTCATGCTGCAAACCAAATTGGTTTCTGGCACTGATTTTGTTTTGACTAAGTGTCTTCTCCTGAATAAGTGTCTTTAAAGTTTTGCTCAAAGTACACATGAGTCAGACTGTCTGCAGAAATAAACTTTGTACTAGATAAAAATCTCAGAGGTGCAGAGTCTGTTTTCCATTCTCAGTCTTTATGAAGAATTTGTGTGTGCCCTGCGTTACTACAGTGTCTCAATATCTCGTCTTTAATGTATTTCTGTGCACGGCATTAATACGACACTAATAGAGTAACACATCATCTATCAAAACCAGGACACTCATAACAATTTATGACACTGTCTATGGATGTAGGAGAATGTCAGCAGACATTAGAACTCTTATCAGAAGTGTTAGAACCAGCGGAATATTTAAGTGCTTTGAAGTAAGATGACACATTGCCTTGCTTTTAGTTGTTGAGTGACTACAATGCACACCAGAAATCTGTTAGGTGTATATAACCTGCACAAAGCATGTGGTAAGTTAGGCCCTTCTAAAGGGATCAAAAGACCCCTAAGTATATGCAGAAGTTGTTGCTTCTTGTTGCTCATGTGTAGCAACGAGAAGCATGTGTGCAAGTACTGTACCTGAAATCTTTGATGGACTCCTGGAGTTGGGATGCTTGCTGCCTGGAGCTTCTCCTCTTCTTTTGCTGGTCCTCTGTCCTTCCTCAGCCAAAGGACTGTGGTTTCCATTTCTCATTTACACTGGTGATGGAAGAGGACAAAAAAGAGAGAGGAAGCAGTGATGGTGAAAGAATCCTCTTCCTCATTCTTACAGCTCAGTGTTTGTAGGTAGCAAGAGAGAGATTTAACTTCTTTACTGGAGAGTATTCAAAACCTCATCTCCCTGGAGACTGACTTAATTACAAAAATCCAAATTGTTTGACTTTTGGGAACTATCCATTTCTCCTATTGAAAATATTTCTTTGTTGGGGAGAGGGGAAAAGGGAGTACAACACTAGCTAATTGATTAGGTGTGGGTTACAATTTCTCTCTGTTGTGGCTAATACAGTATACAGAAACATTTTTTATGAGCATGACCTGGACTTTGCATCTCCCTGCTCCTGGCTGAGTATTCTTTCCCACTGGATTATGTGGCTGTGGGTGGAGACCAGAGAAGGAGAGGAGAGGACTGCTCAGGATGCCAAATGAAGGTTTTGAATGTTTCTCTTCACTTAAGTCTCTCTTTGTAAGGCTGAGTGATTTGCCTATCATATAGAAGTTTGTGGTGAAGTAGAGGCTTGAACCTAGTTCTCTATGGTCTAGGCTGACAGTTTAACTGTTTCTTCTAGGCTCCCTATTTGAGTGTACCCGCTGTTCCTTTTGTCAGGTGTTGGCCTAATTTACAAAGTCAGGGTTTCTCTAAGCAGTAGATGGACTGCATGTGTGTTACATCTTTGTACCTCAGTATGTTTCTTTAGAGTAATAAAATCTTCTCAGACAAAGAATCACTTTTTTTTTTTTTTTCCAAATAAATCAGACTCATAATACTAAAATGAGAACCTATCAAACTTGTGGTATGACTGAACTAAATGTGATCAGCTTTGGATATCTTTACAATCAGATGTCTTTGCCAAAGACAAATCATATCAAGAGGAGAATATGTGGGATGTTCACTTTGACATCAGTTTCCACGTATATCTCTTACAAGAGGGCAAGTTGCTTTGCAGAGCAAAGGTGTAAGGGGTAGCATGTTTTTGTATGGATCATTAACAATAATCATTCTATCTCAGAAAATACAGAGTATGAAAGACAAGAGTCGTACTTCTATAGAAAGAATAACTGTAGATAATCTAAGGTAAGAAAAAAAAAAGTGAAGTAACTTTTTTATGACACACATTTACTTCTGCAATCTACATGCTGGCAGAAACCCAGAAACTGTTAAAAAGAAAAAAAAAATCCTTTTTGTTTCTGTTCATTTCCATTTGCAAGGGAGATGTTCTGTATTTTGAGTGAAGCTGAAGTGAACAATGTTCATTATTTGTTTAACAATAGCTGTATGTGCAGTGTGTCTTGCCTCTTTCCCTGCGTATTGGTGCTCTTACCTGGATTTGCAGAGCTGGCAAAAACTGGTATATTTTGAGAACTGTAGCTAAAGAGCAAGGAAGAGTTAGGGGGAGGAGAAGAAAAGAGTTGTTTTGTTTATTTTCTGTTTAAACTTATAGTGATACATTGAAGAATTTTAAAACACAATTTCAGTATGAGAAGTAGCTGTAAAAAGCCTCATTTTGAGGGTTGGTGTGTTATCACAATAATTTATATATTCACTCTACATACTACTCAAGCAAAATCGATGTGTACATACAATTTGAAATATTGATTAACCTTGTAACTATATACTGGCATCTGAGGTTCAGACTGCTGGATTATTTTTTTCTATATTACCTCCAGCAGCAGTAATGGTTCTTTAGATTAGTAGTTGATTCGAATATACCAAATCCAGAACTATCTACAGCTGTAAGTGACTAACTGAAATTGAACTTTGTAATATGTGTGACTATTTACACTGTCTTAGCTTGATTGTCTCTGCAGCACTAATGGATATTAAAAAAAATAAAAAAAATAGTAGAGCATTACAACCCACAAATCAGAAGATAGAAATGCCTTCACTGAAAGGCAGTTAGCAGCTATATGTTTAAATTATTTTGGAAAAAATTATAGGGTGTTATGTGTCACTTCATTATTTTTTTTTTCTTTTGAAACCATTTGCTATTAGACTTTTTTCAGATTAATTTGCAGTTAAGTTCAGGCACCTGAAGGCCAGCTGCCAATATGTCCCTTCCAATTCAGGAATTCGGACTATTTCTTCCATCCAATTCCTGCGTTTCTAAAGAGAACGGAATCTCGTCTACAGTAGCATCTCTTCAATACTGTCACGAATTATTTCTGAATAGTTAGCATGTTTTTAGTTTCAGGTGGTCTCTAAATCATTTAATTCCAAAGAACAATTGATAGAGTTAATGTAGTAACAGAATGCTCTTGCTTTAGGGGATTATGCTTGCCTGACTATAAAATTGTCTATGGGGAGACAAGTCCTCTGTCCTTGCGCGTGGAGGAACAGAAGAGAATGTGCTCACTTTTTTTTTTCTTCTGTTAATCATACTTTGCTTCAAAAAAACCCCAGAGGGGTTTACCTAAAGAGGGAAGAACCACAAGTGACATTTTTAGTTAATAGGCTACTTACAGAAATAGGAAAACAAAAAAATGAGTAAAAATACCCTATTGTGTGAGTACTGTGATAAATAGCTAACAAATTAACACTGTGTATGTAGGAATAAAACATTAATATTAGATGGTACCTGATTTGAGCTTCACTATCTAATTGAACAGTTATTTTCTTGGGTCTTCAGACTTACCCTTAAACTGGGAGCTTCAATATCAAACACAGAACTCAGCCTGCCACTGATGTGCTGCTGACATTGTGCTGGAAGAGTCTGAATTCTCAAGGCCCAATTCATCTAGCATTCCAATTGATCATGTTCAATTGTTTGCTTAGCGTAGGGTTTTCTGAAGTCTTCTTGAGGAAGAGATCTCAAGTGTGCTTATCTCAAGGTCTCCTTTAGGTAAACTGGGAAGGTCTGTCAGAGATGAGGCTGAGAGCAAAACAACCCAGTCCTGAGCAGCAATTGTCCCTGGGCTGGCTCTTCTAATGCCTCAGTTGTTCTTAATATTTCAGTGTGGATATAGCCCCTGACTCCCAAAGGACTCCAGTCCTCAGTGCATTCCTGTGTGAGGCTGAGGTGTGTTTTTTCTTCTTTTTCTTTCTGTTTGAGGGGAAGAGTTCAAGCAGTCTCCGTAAGCAGTATTTTTTCTAACTCCCTACTTCCATACTGCAAAATTATTGACGTTTCTTGTTATGCTTTCTTTAGACAACTGGCATGTGACTAGCAATGTCTTGTAGAATAGCTGTTCTTAATCCTAAACACTTGTTTGTGTCCCTTCACAAAACAACATCATCTTTGTTGACTGTTTGTATTTCATTTTTCAAATAGTGGAAATGTCATCTTCATTTCTAGCAGCCTCAGGTCTACCTGCTCATGATTTTGACATTCTTTGTTGGCACAGCTCTTGGGCATGTGAAAATCTTCATGATGTGCCTTTACAATAAGGTCCTCCACCTTGGCAACAATGTCTTGTCTCAGTGCAGCAGCCCAAATAAGTGTACTTCTATGCTGCAGGTTGATCTGTTTCCATTGCTGTAGCCATCTCTATGACCGTTTGCCACCATACAAGAGTCAGTAGAGAGATAGCGTACTCGCTGCTTTTCTCTTTCAGCGATATCTGGAGCCAACTGGATGGCTTTCACTTCTGAAAACTGACTCTATCTGCTTTTTCCTTCAACAGCTTTTGAGATGTGTTATGTGGGACTCTGTAAAGCAGTATTCCACTTCTGATGATTTTCCAAAATACGATGTGACACGTCAGTAAACAGAGCACGTTGATCCCTGTTTTCTGGCAATTTGTTATACAGCAGGACCTTTTTGGCATGTGTCACCTCCTTGGGTGGTGGTCTGAAATCTCTGCCTTCTGATCAGTCCATGGACTCTTCTGGGACTTCTCACACAGAATCACAGAATATTAGGGATT
>NW_010305745.1:0-2775 GCF_000700745.2 Antrostomus carolinensis
AGAACCTGTGTGATGTGTTAAGGGGGGTGGACTGACCTCATATGCACATAAAATACTAATACATTTTGTGTTCTGAGTCAGATCAGTTAGAAAGCTGGTTAAAACTAAATAGAAAAACAGTTAATTTTTTTAATTAAAGAAACAAACAAGCAAAACCAAATGTACAGCCACAAGTATTAAAAGAATTGGTGGATAAATCTTTCTGAAACAATACTTTAATTTCAGTAATATCAAAACACTGGGAAAGTTCCAGAAAACAAGAATAAAGCTGGCATTATAATAATGTTTTTAAAACATAACTGAGATTACCCACTAAATTATAAAGTTGTTATTTCAGTGTTATAAATATTATATTAGGTGGTATGTGGTATGACTATAAATAATTAAAACATAACATAATACCGACCAATATCAATCTTCATATTTTCCTTAAAAATAAAACTTGAAACAAAATCAAAATTGCTTACACTATATGGATTATAAATTTAATTGAAATGGATAGTAATCATCAGAGGGTATATTTCCAATGATACTAATCAAAGATCAATTCTTAGTCTAAATATTTGATATAATTTTATTTAATGAATGACAAAAAAAGCATTTAAGCATTAGTGTTAAAATTTAGAAACATGTACGTACATATAAAACAATATAAAAAATACAAATATTTTTTTCACTGGGAAGGAAAAGTGTCTTTTAGAATGAAGCAGAAATAGTGGTAATTTTATTTCTGGATTTTTTTTAGGTTGGGTCTTTTATGTTCTTGACACCTTGTGATAAACAGAATGTGTCATCAAAGTTTCAAAGTAAAGCGGACATATTTGAATTAAAGGATAAAATACGAGTGATGAAGATGATCCTCTATGAAGTTCTATATACTTTGAACTTTTTAAAAAGTCTGTAAATATTCTATTTATTTAGAGAAACCTGCTGGACCTGGATTCATCTTCCCAAAATGTAGGAATGTAGTTAAAGATACCAAGTTAGACAAACAAGTTCAGGTCAGAAGCTCACTTTTCATCCTCTAGAAGCCACATATAAAATTCTGTTACATAGAGGTACAGTACAAGATTAATCAGTTCCAGCCCTTACTCAACATAAGATTCTTTGTTATTGTTTTGTTTTGTTTTCCAAATCTGAGCTGATTTCATCTACCCAGATTTCTGTCTCCAACAATATGCTGACTAACGTTTTATATTTATTTTCAAGGAAAATACATGTTCTTATGTGCTGATGTGATATTCAGAACTTCCAGAGTTAAAAGAATTTCGTTCAAAGGGCTTCTATGATATTCCTAGCACTTACCCAGCACTCAGTAACATAGTGAACATATGTGAACAATCCTGGTGACATAACAGATTCAACCAATACTTGTAAAATGATGGAATCATTTTAGAAGAGACTGGCAAAGACCCAAATAAAATCTAGAACACAATTCTACTAAATTTTAATTCAAGTTAATACTGACATTTAATTTAAGTTAATGGGACATATTCTATGTGAAAACTCGCTGTTAGAATATATATACTTGCATCCTTTTTGGTTTTGTTTTGGGTTTTTTTTATCATTCTGATGTAATAATACTTGCTAATACCAAGATATGATGACATGTGCATCTAAAATGTCAAAAGTAAACTAAAACATAGATACCTATAATATTTAATCCTTTTAAGAGATTATATAAAAATAAAAATGCTATAAAGAGCAGCTTTGCAGAACAAGGAATATGATTTTAATGTGCCAGAACCACTTTTCTTTCTGCAGTTTTGATTTTACTTACAAATGTCTCTACTTTCCTTATATAACACTAGTAATAATAGCCACTTATCTATGCAGATATCACAGCAATCCATGCACTATAATCAGTCCCTCACAAGTATTTCACTATGTTTAACTTCAGCTCAAATGTTATAGAACTTAAAACATAAAAGAGGTCGGTTTAGGTCTGTCTGATAAAGCAAGAATTTTCTCTAGAATATATTCTTAAAAACTTTTTTTTACTACTTAGGATTTAGAATAATTTATTTTTTTTAAGGTAGAAATTTTTAAAGATCTTTGAGAGATTAATCACTGTATTGCAATATTTTTTAATGTCCTCACCCAGCTTTTCAATCTAAATTCTTGTGATGCTAGTTTAATCTTTGCTTATGCCTTGTATAAAGTGTCTCCGTGTCTCTACAACTCATAAGAAAGTCAAACACATCTCCTGTGTTGAAGCTATGTCATGTGGGCCAGAAGGATTATAATGACCAGTGCCAATCAAGGGATGGAAGGAAAGTTAACAAGTAAGCTAAATTACCATATGTATTACACCTTTTATTTGTCCATAGCTATCTACTGAGCACAAAGTAATTTAGATGACTTTTCAAATCGAGGTACTCATTTTGTGTGTATGTAAATTCCCAGAATCACAAGTACAAAAAAACCCAAAACAAAACAAAACAAAACAAACAAAAAAAAAACCCAAACAAAACAACCCCACATACACCACCACCAAAAAAAAACCAAAAAAACCCAACCAAAACCAAAAAATACCCAGAAAAGACACATTCAAGCCTAATGTCTTTAATAACTCTGAGGTCCACTTGCATCACTGTTCTGTAATGGGGAATTGGTAACTCTAGGGATTTGTTTTTATCTCCAGTTTATGAAACAGTCCCAGGATGTTTTTGTCCCCTTGATGGTCTAAGGAACGTGGTATTTGCCTTGTGACTCTTCATCACATAAAAATACAGTTCACAAAACATTTAAGAGGGATGACAAATCCTAGCTCTT